>NC_044192.1:38484815-38784815 GCF_900880675.1 Sparus aurata
CAACAATGTTCTCTAGCAAACCTCTGAGGCCTTCACAGATGTATTACACTGAGTTTAAATTACACACAGGTGGACTCCATTTACTAATTAGGGGACTTCTGAAGGCAATTGGTTGTACTGGATTTTATTTAAGTGTATCAGGGTAAAGGGGGTGAATACTTTTGCACACCACACTTTTCAGTTTTCTATTTTTAAAAATGTTTGAAAACCTTGTAGCCTATCATTTTCCTTCCACTTCACAATTATGCACCACTTTGTGTTGGTCTATCACATGAAATCCCATTAAAATACAATTACGTTTGTGGTTGTTACGTGACAAAATGTGGACAAGTTCAAGGGGGGTGAATACTTTTGCAAGCCACTGTATATGTTTCCAACTGAGCTGTGCACTTAAAAAGGCATTTTAAAGAAAAGCATTTTTTTAAATGAAAATAGAATAAAAAATCCCAAATGCTTAGCCTGGCGGGGGGTCAACTTAAACCTGGCGGAAACCCTGATATGCAATGCTAACCACACTTTTAATTTTACTGGCTAGCTTTAAAAAGCAATTCCCGCAAGACTTAGCTAGGCTAGCTCCTCAGCCTAGACTTAAACATGTGATAGGCATCTCTACCTAATAATAGCACTTCCAGGCTACATACACTAGTATTTAGTAATGCAAAATTGGTAACTTAATAGACAGCTTGCTATATTAGCTACCTACCTCACACAGCAGTAGGATGCCGGGTTGCACCTCAGTCAGTATTAAGTCCCCACTGACATGTGACCATTTGAGAGAGAGTGTGTCTAAAACTGAATACTTAAATGGATGGAATGGACTTATTTTAACAACGGGAATGTGTTCTTAAAACTTAAGTTACCATCTATCTAGCTGCTATCAATTTATTCCATCATTTACTAAATACAATGAATCTAACTGACCTAGCCGAAATTCGAAATAAAATCTAGAAAGTTTATTAGCCCATCGGCCGTTTGCAAAAAATAAATAAATAAATAAATAAATAAATAAACAGAAAATATGGGCTAATGGCCATACAAAGTGTATTGAACATAAACAGGGTTTAACTTGTTGCGACCATAAAATGACTCTGGAAAAGCTTGCATGCCTTAATTGGAATCAATATTCTCGATCCAATTGCAGCAGTTTAGTGTGTTTTTCCACCCAAGAGAGCATTTGTGTTTTACCAACCACAAGGGCACTTAAGCACGCGTTTATATCAGCCAAGACTAGAGGGCAGGTTATCATGTTTTGTCAACCGGGAGTGCGCTTAAATTTGTTTGAACCACCCAAGAGAGCAATTAAGTGTTTTATTTTCACCTAAGAGGTTTTGCCAATGAGGAGGGCACTTAAAGATGCCCTTTTGCCACCCAAGTGGACAGTTTATCATGTTTTAACCAGCCAAGAGGGCAGTTTAGTGTGTTTTGCCAACCAGGAGGGCACTTTAGCACGCATTTTTGCCTCCCAAGAGGGCACATTAGCACACGTTTTTGCCACCCAAGAGGGAAGTTGTATTTTGCCAACCAGGTGGGCAATTTAGCACACGTTTTTGCCTCCTAAGAGGCACTTTAACACGCGTTTTTGCCTCCCAAGAGGGCACTTTAGCATGGGTTTTTGCCTCCTAAGAGGCACTTTAGCACACATTTTTGCCTTCCAAGAGGGCACATTAGCACGCGTTTTTGCCACCCAAGAAGGCAGTTGTATTTTGCCAACCAGGTGGGCAATTTAGCACGCATTTTTGTCTCCCAAGAGGGCACTTTAGCATGCGTTTTTGCCTCCCAAGAGGGCACTTTAGCACACATTTTTGCCTCTCAAGAGGGCACATTAGCACGCGTTTTTGCCTCCCAAGAGGCCCCCCCTGCCCCCCCCGTGCACATCACTGTATATAGATATATATACAATATATATATATATTTGATGACGCTTATACAGGAGATTGCAATACCTATGCTGACGAAATGCATACTGTATGATAGCCATCTATTTTATCATCATACCATGGTGTGCCATTAAGATGGTTTATCGCTTCAACTCTTGTTGTAATAATAATTAGGGTCGTTAATAACGCGTTAACGCATCATCCTCTTAACGCCGTTAATTTTTTTTGCGCGGTTAACGCTCAGTATTGAAAAAAAAAGAAATGTGCATTGTATGATTTACGGCCGTCGATGGCACCTGTAGTCTTGATCCAGAGGGTGGTAGAAGAATAAGAAAGGGAATCAGAAGAAGAAGAAGCAGGGTTGGTGTTCAGGAAAAACACGGTGGACTGAAAAGCGAAAGTGAAAGGAAATGGAGAAAGGACTTATTGCGGTTCGCAAATTTACTTTCAAAACACTGCCAGATGGTTCAGTCGATAGGACAAAAGTTATCTGCATGTATTGTCGACATTAAATGAGTTACCATTCAAGTACGTCGAGTCTCAAATATCATTTGCAAGCCAAACACATGGCAGATGCAGAGAGCCCACGGCCAAAAGCAGACATGTTTTGATCCCATTTAGAGTAAGGGGATATTTTTGAGCCTTTATTTTCCTGCATGATTTGAAGTGTTGAATAAACATTTTCATAAAGCAAGCATATTTGCCTAACCCTGACCCTTTCTTATGTTTTGAAAGTATTAAGAACATGAAAAAATACATTAAGGTACATTTAGAACAGAAAAAAATGTGCCCAAAAAATTGCGATTAATTTGCGATTAATCGCGAGTTAACTATGGACAAAATGCGATTAATCGCGATTAAAAAAAATAATCGTTTGACAGCCCTAATAATAATAAATAATTCTTTGTTACTAATGTAATCATCAGGTCATGGCATGACTGAAATACTGTTATTTGTAGGAGAAAAATAAGGGTAATTTCTTGCTCTACTCCAAAAATGTAGTGAGTCATAGGTGCTCCTGTACAAAAACCATAACATGTGCAAAGTCATTATAAGAGTGAAAAAGTGAGATAAGATACAATAGATAATAAAATACTGAAAGACCAAGAATCATTGCAAAAACAATCAAAGGATGAAGCCAGTGAAACCAGAGTTCAATAGCAGTAAGCCCTTTTTTCTCATCCAGTGTAGGACATGAAAAGGCCACAGAAATAAGGTTTGTTTAGAGCTGTTTTTTATTGTCACTCACAGTATCTGATCGTCAGATATGCAATGGTTCCATAGTTTTAAAGAAAGGACACTAAAGGATACAGGTGTAGTGTAGGCAGGTGAGCACTGGAGCAATGTGTTCTCTGCTTGTTTTTGTTGGTATTCTAGCTGCTGCATTTTGCATGATTTGAAGTTCGCTAACTGATGTCTTTGACAGGCCAGCAAGCAGGACTTTCCAGTAATCTAGTCATGAGATGATAAAGGCATCTAACTCTTGACACCTTGAGTCTACCACTGCAGGAAAAAAGATGACTCTTCTCATAATCTGTTTCTTACAATCTGTTTTCTCCTTCATTTGTCATCATTTTGCTATAATGGAATTATTTATCTTTTTTAATGTTCTCCTCTTTGAATGACTCATCATTGTCTTAACTATGTCACTAATATATAATTGCTTTGGCAATTGCTTCAGAGCTTTGGGACCAATAAAACTAATTTAAAACTAGGTTTTGTAAGACTGTAAAAAACAACAAGAGTAGTTATTTGCTATGTTCAACAATCATTATAAGCTTTTTCAGGCTAATAAAAGCATTGATAAGAAACTCTCTTAAATGCCACAATCATATGAACTCAGAAGTCACCAGTTTTGTGTAAGAAAACACAATGCCCTCCCTCCACATTGAAATAGAATTATATTGATAAGTTAACACTATCAATAAAAGAATGAATACAAACTATAGAAAGGGAAAGATTGTCTATAAAACAGGAGCCGCTCTCTCTACTGGCTGTCATTGCCTCACATATATCTGGATTACTTGTCGATGTCTTGGCCTGCTCAGTTGCATGGATCCACATCCTTAACATGTATGTTATAATGTACATATATCATATATTGTTTCATTATAAACTGTATACTCTACAATTTTGTTGGTCTGATCTGTATGCACAGCATCTATGCAGATGTGTCCATTCTGGGAGATTGGTCCCTTCTCTGTGGTTCTTCCTGGGGTTTCTTCCATTTTTTTGCTGCTAAAAGGGTTATTAATTTTTCCTTCCTTGAATCCTGGAAGGACAAGGATGTCAAACATATCTACACCAACTCAGAATACCATTCACAGGGTGAAGAATTGAAAAGTGGGAAATTAATTTATTGATGTCCACAATGAAATTTGATATTTTTATTTACAACATTTAAACATACTAGCTGGAAAACACAAGTCTATTGACATTTTTGAAATCAGTCAAAGCATGTGTTTAGTCATTGGTCACAGGTTTTACTGGACTTTTCATTTTCCACACAAACACCTGTAAAAAAAAAAAAGGTTAGGGATGTCACATCTACATAATTTTCAGAAGGCGGTAAAATCTGCTGTCATTAAGAGGGCAGCCATTGTAATTGAGCCCCCAGATTGAAGGAGTGTGTTCAGTGTAGAGGATAGTGCAGTGTTTCCTCCAGTATTTTCTGAGACTGTGGCGCTGGGGGGCGTGTGTGTGTGTGTGTGTGTGTGTGTGTGTGTACAGTTTGGGTCATCATAGTGTAATATTTTTACTTATGTCATAGGCTACTTAGGGAATTTAGGGAATGCTCTCACACAGCCATCATGAACTCCCCTGCATGGGCTTGGAATGAAGATTCATGTTGTAAAGAAAGATTTTTATTATTGTTTTAAGAGAGGAGTTATCCAAGTCAGAGTAATGCACGGGTGAAAAATAATGTACTGTGTCGGACACAGATGCGGATCGGGTCGGACGCATGAAGAGGCGGGTCGGGTTTTACGATTGCCATTTTCAAGGCGTCACTTATCATCAGTCATTATTAGCGACACAAATGATAAGCATTATATTTCATTAATGCGTGCTTGCGCCCTCCCAGAACTCCCATTCCCCACGCTGGCTTACTTCCACTTTTAAAAATTGTGTCCGTCCAATTTTCCTTCGGACTTCGGTATCAATTTATACCAGGTTGGCTCGGGTACGAATGTAATTTGTGCTACTGTCGGAAAACGGGTCGGATGCGGTTATAAGTATGGCGGGTTCGGGCGGGTTTGCAAAATAAGACCCGTGCAGGACTCTGCTCTAAGTGACCATTTTAATCCTCTAGCTAATTATCAAGCTAAATATCCAACATGCTAGTTAACGTCAAATACTGCGGTGGAAGACGACGGTAAAATATTTCCTTTCTCTAACACGAGATTTATTTATGCCTGAATTTTTAAGGTGTGGCGGCTTTTATTTTGCCGTGGCGGTGCGCCACAGTCAATTACATGTAGAGGAAACCCTGTAGTGGATATGAGGAAATGGTCTGGACAGCAGTTAAGAATGATACGTTAAATTACCATCAACTGTGTCATTTAATGAAAATGAAAATGTTTCATTTCTGGCCTCTAAGGTCACTGGAAAATCTGTTTTAAAATGAATTTAAATTTGAGTCTATCTGGTCATTAAGTCTATCTGGTCATTAACATGTGACAAAAACCATCCATTATTTCCACCGGTGTTTTGGGGGAAAATGGTAAAAGAGTGACCCCTTGCAATTAGCAACTAAAGTCGTAAAGATATAAGTATAGGCTAATGGTGATGGCGGTGCGCATGGATGCATTGGCCCCTCCAGGGATCAATGACAGTGAATGTTTGGGCTGCTACCTATCCCAGACTTTCAGTATTCAAAGTATTTACAGCAGAGAGACTTTATTAAGAATCAGGGTAGCGCAGGCTGCAAAACTTTGACAATAGTTGATTTCGACATTTTACGCCAGCACGGGATCTTAGCCAACCACAGGAGGAAAAAGTGGAAGAGGTGCGAACGTTAACGAAATGGGGGAAAGAGGGCTGGGATCCATGCTAGGCTAAAGGCTAACCCCTCCAGACCGGCAGTACCATCGCTCCTTCTCTCCAACGTCCGATCACTGGACAACAACTTGGATGAGCTACGTCAGCTGAAAGAAGCCCACAGAGAGTGGAAAGACTGCTGTGTGTTTGCTTTCATGGAAACATGGCTCCAGGACAATATCCCAGATGTGGCCATACAGCTGGTGTATGCAGCCTGTTCCAGTCGCTCCTGCTTACTTTGAAACAATTTCCCCCCGAGGATTAATAAAGTATTCTGAATCTGAATCTGAATTCAAGCAAGTTGTTGACTTTAAAACCAGAGGAGAGAACATGCTAGACCTGGTGTATACAAACTCCCCGATGCTTACAAGGCAACGCCCCGCCCCCACCTCGACTGCTCTGATCATCTATCTGTCATGCTGGTGTCTGCTTACAAACCACTACTGAAGCACAGCAGGCCAGTGAAAAAACAAATCAGGACCTGGCCTTAGGGGGCAGAATCAGGCTCAACAACATCTCTACACGCTTTGAGGCAGTAAACCTGACAACCAGAGGGAGAGCTGGTCCCTCTCCACCATCTATCAGGCCAGCCCTCACCATCAACGCAGCTGACACATGCAGGACCTTAACCAGGGTCAACCCACGGAAAGCGGGAGGCCCAGATAACATCCTGGGACGTGTGCTCAGAACCTGTGCTGGTGAGCTAGCAGATTTCCTGACTGACATCTTCAACATCTCCCTCAGTCAGGCCATCGTCCCCAGATGCCTCAAAACATCCACTATAATACCAGTAGCAAAGAAATCAGTTGTATCCTGTCTGAACGACGACCGCCCCGTCGCACTGACACCAATTGTGATGAAGTGTTTTGAGCGGCTTGTCAAACCACACATCACAGCCAGCCTCCCTGCATCACATGACCCATATCAGATTGCTTATCGTCCCAGCTCCACAGCTCCACAGGGATGCAATATCCACCACTTTGCACTCAGTCATCACTCATCTGGACCAGAAAGACACCTATGCCAGAATCCTGTACATTGATTTCAGCTCAGCATTCAATACCATCATCCCCCAGAAACTAATGGAGAAACTCCTCCTACTGGGCCTGAACACCGCCTCATGCCTCTGGATCCAGGAATTTCTGACAGAGAGACCTCAGTCTGTCTGTGTCGGAAATAACACTTCCAACTCCATCACACTGAGCACTGGATTGACACGAGGGGAACCAGATCATCAAGTTCGCGGATGACACCACAGTGGTGGGACTCATTCATAGAAATGAGGAATCATGTACAGAGAAGCAGTTAAACACAGAGAGGAAAAAGTTTTACTTAAACTAGAATTAAGTGTTCAATAAATAATAAATTGATTCACATATATCTTTGTTAATGGGAGTTTTATGAAGGTATTACATGTGTCATGACTCTGGATTCATGTTCTTTGTGTCGTGTTCTTGTGTCTGGTTTTGTCTTGTGGTTTCTTGTATTTGATTTCCATGTCTTTGTATCATGTCTTGTTGTGTCTTATGTTTTGATTTCCATGCCTTCATGTGTCCTTTAAGTGTCTCCTATGTTCTTCCCTCTGTTTCCCTCTGTCTGTCAGTGTTCTCATCCCTGCCTTCCCCTCGTTATCTCACCTGTTGGTCCACCTCACCTGTTCCTCGTCTGTTCATCAGTGTCTGTGTATTTAGTCTCTGTGTTCCCTTCACTCCTTGTCCGGTCATTGTATTTGTATGTATTCTGTTTGCCTCTGTCTGCATCCATGCTCCCGTTCATGCGCCTGCTCCTGTCTGTTCCCTATGGTATGTGGTTTTGGACTTGAGTTTTGCATTTTGCCTTTTGATTTGAACTTTGTACTTTTGGTTTGCACTTTGTTTCACTGTCTTGGTTGCTACTTTGCTTTTGTCCCTTTTGTCTAGTTTTGGTCTAGCTCCCTTTTGTTGTTCTTGTTCAGCTTTAAATTAAAGCTCGCCTTTTGTTTCCCCATATCCTTGCCTCCCGTTTGTAACTGCATTTGGGTCCACCTCCTTTATCCGTAGTTTTCCCCTTTCCTTTTAACCAAAACCTGACAACATGTGCTGTAACATTTGCCCCCAAATGCTGTTACAATGGTCCCTGCACATGGGGAAGATGAAACATGTGAATTTACATATTTGAATGACTATTGTGACTCTTACTTTGACTGTCAAAACATTTGATGACTCAATGCTCTGACCCACTAGAGTAGGTAGCCAAATGCTCGACTCAAAACTGTTTCCAACAAAAACGTCTTAACCTGTGTAATGTTTGGTACACAGGAGATCAGTCAGCAAAGCAAACATGAATAAATAGGATCAGACAGAGGCAAAAATTCAGAATCAAAAACATGGTGAAACAAACTGGGAGGGCTACCAATAGGAGGAATGCTGAAAAATGGCAAAAAATAATGGATTAGCACATATTTGTTTCTCTCAAAATCATCAATCAATCTGAGAATCACTGGTTTGAACCACCAAACTGTATGTAAAGAAGTTAAAATCAGCTCCAACTTGAGCAGCTACAACAGTAGCTTCAGCAGTCCTCTCACCCTGGTCACTCACTGTTTGAACTCTTGGCCTCAGGAAAGCGCTACCGATGTCTAAAAACAAGGACTAGTAGATTCAGGAACAGCTTCTTTCCCAACACAATAACAGTTTCAGATGAAGCTAACTTATTTTTTAATGACTCAGCACTCAGCACTTTACATTATCTACTATGTTTTTCATGTTTTAGGAGATACATCTCTGTGTAGGTGTTGGTGTGGTGTGTGTATTGTGTGAATGTTTTGCATTGAATGAAGTGTGGAATTAGTTTTTAAGGTTAATGAGGCATCCTACTGGAGCAGCTCTCCAATTTCGTTGTACTTACTTCTAGAGATGCACCGACCGATCGGCAACCGATCGCAATCGGCCGATAATGCCCCTATCGGTTTTGATCAGAGTTCTCAAAATAGATCACATCAGGCCGATCAGATGACGTTTAAGTATAAAGACAGTGCATTAACTGCATGCAGGAGGGAATTTCATGGCCGCCGTTGCCCCGCGCCACAGTGGCCTCTGTGCCCCTGGCCCGCTCAGCATAGCGAGCTTGCCTTTAATTACAGCCACCTGAGTGCACAGTAGTCACTCACAGTAACTTCAGTGAGTCCGCGGTTCACGCAGGTGGAGTCTCATCATCACGATGATCTCACGTGAAAGCCTCTCAAACAGCAGCAACGTCTCAAAACAGAAGAACGAAACTTACAGCACAGCGAGCGCAGCGTAACGATGATACGTAACTGACTTATGTGGTAGGATTTAGTCCGGTAAAGTTGGAAATATTCACAGATTCGAACTTCCCGGATCAATAACTCATCATGCAACCTTGTTATAACACAAAGCTCTTTCCTACCGTACTACGATAGACAACGAGCTACAACCGTATTTTCATCCAAACGAGCGTCTGGACATTAACTCTGGTCTGTATGGTCAGCCAGCTGTGAGACGAGGGCGCAGGGACCGTCTACAAAGTGCAACACCAAAAAGAGAAACTACAAAAATATTCAATAACTTCACTATATTATTCAGAGTGTAGTGTCACCAAAATCACTCCACACACTCAGTGGTCTCCTGCTGTATTCTACAATTTTTTGTTTGGAAAAAATGTGCTTTGCCATAATTTTGGGGAAATTTCTATTGGGAGAAATATTCAATAACACTAATATTCAGTGAGGTGTCACAAAAATCACCTCACCCTAACCCATACTTAACAAAAAACTACTTTCTAATGTAACTTTAACTGATTTTGGTATTAAAAAATGTATTAATACACAATCCATGTCTTATATAAATAAGGATGTTATGGTATCAGTCTGAAAGGTAAATCAACACATTTTACTCAGTGGCCTTTGTGCCCTGTCATATGGACTGGTGCCCCTGGAAAAAAAAGTGAAGGCCAATGGACTTGCCCCTAAAATGAGGAAATTCCCACCCTGACTGCATGCATTCCCACTAGTAAGCTACAGTTACTCTATGTAAGCTGAGTCCAAGTTGTCTCTAAGAGAGTCTCTAGAGTGTGAAATATTGCCATTGCCTCAGCCTGCAAATAAAACGGTGGTCAATTCATGATACTTTCTCATCTCCTAATTGTTATACTTAATAATACAATGTCAATGCTGTGTAAGAAGAATCATTAATTAAATATATGAAGTTACACAAGACAACAATATAGAAAAATTTATGGATTTGACGCTGTGATCGGTGATCGGCAATATCGGGATCGGCAGATACTGCTTTTGGTGATCGGTGATCGGCCCCAAAATCTTGATCGGTGCATCTCTACTTACTTCACTAATGTTGTACAATGCAATGACAATAAAAGCATTCTATTCTATTCTATAGCTAAAATACACAGTAGCCCCATTCACACTGCCCTTTAAGTGCAGGGTCCTGTGCAATTCTCGAAATGGTCCTTGAAAGTTTCAGATGCTAGTGATGGATGAAATTTGTTGCGCCTCTGAAGATGGTATCAGAGGCTAACCATACCTGTGTGAATGAATAAGACGGCGGAGCGAGGGCATATCGATCTGATGGTGTTCAGTGTTCTAACTAAACAGAGTACTTCACTCAACAAAAGAGAAATGTTCCACAGAGCAACTTTACAGGACCAAACAACAGTAACGTAGTAACTGGTAGTGTCATATGAGGAAGAAAATACTGCAGTTTTACATGGAGAAGTGTCTGTCATCCTGTCTGTCATCCTGTCTGTCCTACACATTTCTTCCTGAAAAAACAGCGTCTGTCCCTGGCAAAAAACTTTAACTCACCAAGTGTTGTCTCCTTCCACTATTGTGTTGTTGTTGTGTTACTGTCTTGAAAAAAATCACAGTCAGCCCTCCTGACTGAGACTTCAGTGAACTTTCCCCCTGAAAACAGCCTCCTTCTCCATGAGTGAGAGATTCAGACAGGGTCCCGTTTACTGATGGTGATTATGTAATTATGTAATTTAGAATGAAAAACGTAACTTTGTCACTTTCCAGAATGTTTGGTGATTCATGATCTCAATCACAACACATAACAGCATCCATATGATTGTAAACAGTCAGTGGGTACTGTACATGTTTAGATTAACAGGAGGGCACCGGGGAAACACCATGAAAAAAACATAGACGTCATCATCATGGCACGTACTGTCACACCTCTTTGAATCTGTACACTGGTGCGTCTTTATGCCTGAGCTGCTTGTCTCTGTGTGAACAAACAATCGTGGAGAATTGGCAAACCGCCGCTGCGGCGATACGATTACATTTATCCACATTAGGCCTTGTTCCAGGTTGAATAAGCTACGAGACCAGGCTATACCTGCAACCTGTGCAGCAACTGCTCCACAAGCTGGAGGAACAGTCACCATACTTTGCCCAGGCTGCACCGGGAACTGGTTTGTTTATCCATCTAAGAAACAAAATAGCTTAATATAGCTGTAGGGAAAACCAGTTGGGTATGGGGAAGTTCACTATCGACCTGCATTATGTTCCTTATGTAGGTATTGTTCCATTTTATGCCGGTTGTGTTCTCTTTACCTTGAGATTAGTGTTGGGCTGTTGCCATTTATCAACAATATTCTATCATTCAGTTGTATCTATGTTGAGAAAGAAACTAAGATGGACATATATGGCTGCTATTAGGTCGTGGATAGATAGAACATGGATAGCTTTAAATCAAATCAGTTGTATTTATATAGCCCAAAATCGCAATCACATTGCCTCAATGGGCTTTACAATGTGTGCAGTGAACCAAATCCTCTGTCCTTAGACCCTCAATTCGAGTGAGGAGAAACTTGCCATGTTGTTGGAGAAAATAAAAAAACTCAGGATAACAGGATTTTTAAAAAAAACAACGCTGGAAGGAACCTCAAAAAGAGCCAAGAGGAGGGATCCCTTTCCCAGGATGGACAGACATGCAATAGATGTTGAGTGTACAGATAAGAACATGAAATCACAGTTTACAAGTTAGATTGACAGACTGTCTGATACAAATTATATGTGAAGTGTGTGGATCCAGGAGATGATTGAGCAGGACGAGGTATCGCCAAGTGGTGCTGAGCCACACGACCTCCTGTCCACCCTGGTGACCTGGAAAAGGGCAGGCCACATAAGATAATTAGTAATAGACAGAGAGATTAGAGTTAAGGGGCATCAAAATTTACAGAAATACAGATATAAGGAGATAGTGAGAGAGAGCAATGATCCAGTGGAGTCAACAGAACAGTTCTCTCCATTGTCTCCCCAAACACTCACCTCGTATGGCCTTACCTGCTTTAGCCCTCTCTCCTCTGAAGATGTTCACAAACTAGTTACATCTAACCATGCCATCACCTGTTCCCTTGACCCAATACCCTCCTCCCTTCTCTAAGACATCTCACATGACCTCTTGCCGTTCCTCACCACCCGATCAACTCCTCCCTCACTTCAGGCCTTATTCCAGCTCCTTTTAAGCCAGCTACAGTAAACCCACCCTAGACTTGGCTGACATATGAAACTACAGACCTGTATCTCTTCTTTCATTCCTCTCTAAAACCCTGGAACGCGCCATCTACAACCAACTGTCCTCCTAGCTTTTACAAAATGACCTCCTTGACCCCAATCAGTCAGGCTTCAGGACTGCTAAGATGGCCTACCTCACAGTGACTGAGTCCCTCCGTGCTGCCAGAGCCTTGTCCCACTCATCCATCCTCATTCTCCTCGACCTATCTTCTGCATCTGACACAGTCAATCCCCAAATCCTCCTCTCCACTCTGGCTGAACTTGGCATTGCTGACTCTGCTCTAATCTGGTTCCTATACCTGACAAATCACATCTTTCAGTTTACATGGAATGGCTTCTTGTCCAAACCCTGTTTTCTTAACACTAGTGTCACTAAAGGCTCAGTATTAGGACCGCTTCTGTTTTCACTATACACTAGATCACTAGGCTGTGCAATCACATCACATGAAACTCCTTTTCATCCCAGGGAAAGACTGCCCTCGCATGGATCTCTCAGTCACTGTCGAGGATGTCACAGTATCGCCTTCTTCAAACTTACATGCACTGATATCAGGAACAGATCTCTATAAGACCGGTGACTGTGTGGTTTCTGGGCTCTCTTTCTTTCGGTGTCGGCGTGTAGTTTGATCATAAAAGGAGTCTGCGGAGGCAAGGCGGGTGGAATGAAGAAGCAATCTTTATTGAAACAAAATCTAGCGCCTTGAGTACTGATCAGTAGCGGCCGCATTCTGATATTATCAAATCTGTGGACAAAACAATGCCAAAAAAATGCTCTGCCCTCTGCTTCCTCAAAACCTCAGCCTTTTGCTCTTAGGAGGTTTTCCAAGTGCCACCCCCCCTGTTCCTTTCTCTGCACCCGCCTTTAGAGCCCCTTTTCCAGTAAAACACCCCCTTCTTCTAATTGGTTATTTTGGCATATTATCCAATAGCCTAAAAGAGGAGTTGACCTGTTTCCCTACTCTTCTAACCCTAACTCATCTGACCTGGCTGCGGTCAACTGTAGGTCTTGTCCCCAAAATGACCCAAATGGTTCCCCATCTCTCTATGGGAACATAAACGTTTGGGCATCTCCCACCATTTGCCGGGGGCCAATCTCAGGTTTTAGTACTTTATGATGGCCTGCCGTCAGCTAACCTGCCCTCACCAGTTGAAAAACTATTTCAGGACCCCTGGAGCTGTAAGCCTCACTCTGTCTGCACTCTTTAACTCACATGGGGAGAAACAATTAATCATCATTTAACCTACACTAAGTAAATTCAAAAATCAGAATGTGTTGCCATCCAGACACCTCAACTGTAATATAGAACCAACCACCATATCAGATCATGCCCCAGTCACTTTAAAAATAAGGATAGGACTATGTAAACAATTTAAATTCTGGAGACTTAATGTCTCACTGTTAATGATGAAAAAATAAACAAGAAATACAGAAGGATTTGATAAATTACTTTGCATTAAATGATAATGGCACTGTCTCTCACTGGATAAACCAGTAATGAGGAGTAACATTATTGCCATTTCTTCAAGATTAAAGAAGCAAGCTCAACAAGTTAAATTAGAGAAAGAAATTAAGAGACTAGAGACAGAGCATCAACATTCAAATGACAAGGTAATATTGGGATTATTAAAAGAACTGGACAAAAACAGGATGACTTGTCAACCTATAAAACAGAGGGATCATTGCGATTCATAAATAGGGAATACTATGAGATGACGAGCAGAGCAAGCCACATGCTGGCTTTCCAGCTGCGGAAAGTGCAATCCAACAGGAAAATACATAAGATAAAAGGCCCAGATAATAACAAGATGATAGCAAAACCAATAATATAACAGAAGCATATGCTACTCATTTAAAGCTATATGAGGCGAAAGAAAATCCCTACAAGATTGAATTGTTTGTTTTTTGAAATCAATTAAACTGTCCAGATTAGAACCGGATGAAGCCAATCTTTCATAAGAAAAAAAAACACAATTCAAAGCATGTCCCATAAGCCTCCTAAGTGTGGATCTTAGAATACGAAAACATAAATAAACTTGTGAAGCCAGATCAGACAGATTTCATTATTAACCAGCAGGGAGTCGACAATGTTAGAAAAGCACTGAATCTGCAAGAAATTATAACTAAAAATGACACCCCATCAACTGCTTCTCAGTTTAGATGCTGAGAAAGCAATTTGATAGGGTCGAGAGGTTGGGGTTAGGCATGGGGGCAAGGGGGGTTAGGGTTAGGAATTAGTGTGAGGTTAGGTTTAAGAAGGTGAAAAAGAAGTGTAAAAGAAAGAGAATGTGGGTCACTGTCCATGCAGGTGGTGTCTGGACCAAGTCCAGGGGTCGCGTCCGACATGCTGGGTGGCTCAGTGGCACATGTGTGGGCGAGTGTCGGTGTCGAGGCCTGAAGGAAAGTTTGGTGTGCGAATTAAAATGGTAAGTGATTACTGAATAAAAGACAGCTCATTAGGGGCAAACCTAGAGATTTTTGCTCTTCCCTGGAGTTAAAAAGAGTTTTGTTAGAATTCCATCGAGCAAGTAGAATTGTAGCATATTCAAATAAATATGTAGTCCTAGACAGATAAAATGTGAGAACAAAAAAGTATGCCATTTCATAATAAAAACCACAAATGAGAATGGAATTAAAAAAACACTTGTTAAGTGAATAAAAAGTGTTAAAAGGGAAACAAGTTACCAGGTTTGTTCTGTGTTTTAAAACCTCAAATTCAATAAAACGTCTCATTTAATCCTGATGAATCCACAGTTTTGTTTTGTTTTTCTTTCTTGTTTTGCCTTTCAGGCCTGGACCAGGCACTGTTTCTTCTCCAGGCCCATGTGTGTATATTTTTGTGGGTCGTGATTCTTAAAATGATTATAGAGCATCGTTGACTTGTTTTGTTTTTAATGTGATGGTTGTGTTGATACATCCTGCATCTTAGAGTGTTCCCCGTTTCTCCTATGTAAATTTTCTTGTAGGTGCTGCACTGGATTGGCGCAGACGAGGTTGCTGGAGCCAAAATTTGAGATATTTTGGAAAGGCATCAAGAGCGAATTGGAGAAAATACTACAAGCTGACATCCCAGTGGACCCTCTGCTGTTCATACTGGAAATATCTCCAGAACACATGTATACTAAGGACTATAAATACATGTTGCATATACAGTATATTGTTGATGAGTGCGAGAAAAATTATTACTATCAACTGGGTGAAGTCCAACCCTCCTACAATAGCTCCACACAATGAAAAATATGATTGCGCACTTTCAGCTAAGGCTGTTAATATTTATAAGAAGATGGACTCCTGTGACTCTTACCTTGGCTGACACTATGTTACTGATGTCTATTTTTTTATTTATTTATTGCTCTTAGATGCAACCTAGCAGATATGATGTCTCTTTTGTCCCTGTGTTTTGTTTATTTTTTAATGTACATGTATAAGTATACGTAGCCAAGTTGTGTTAAAGAAAGCCCAACCCTTAATGTGATTTCTATTTTTATTTTATCTGTCTAGATTGCCTGTAAATGTTTGTGAATGGCAAAAAAGTGTATATAACAAAAAAGATGGTTAAGCATGTGTTAGCATCTTGTTTGGTAGATAAGAAATCAGCATATAAGTAGTGAGGAAGTTGTTACATTAAGCAGCAGGCCATCTGGTTGGACTTTGATGAGCTTTTGCCCTCATTTTAAGGTCAACATCCGGTTGTGCACTTGGGGTCAGGGGGATAAACCTTTATTAATGCTGAGTACTGCTTAACACACTTTGGATGCCAATCATCTGACGTTAACTGTGATGTCTCATCCTATGCACTTGTGACCAGGTTGGTGATGTGATGACTTTCCAATTCACGTGACTGTCTTATACTAGGAGTTCTTCATCCATAAAATGCTCCTCTGGATCAAAGGGTGCTGGGTTGGGGATGGAATTTGGATGGAGATGGTGAGGGTTAGAGGTTTAGGTTGCATGTATTTTTGGTGCATGTTGTGTGACAGCCACTCCAGTGTAATGAGGAAACAATTGGGGAAATGTTACCTAGTTCAACATACATGCTTGATGTCATAGACTTTGTTTTGTATATTTACTTTTTTCTCGCGTTGGTAGTCACGTTGAAACCTTGCTCTTAAGAGGAGGGGTGTGAGGACCCCTGAGCTGGCCTTTAGCCTCTGGAGCCTGGTGGGTGAAGTAGAATGTCAGCTGTAATAACCTCCCAGCTGACATGGCATCTGGCTTTATTGATGCCTTTAAATCTAAACTCAAAACGTACCTTCAATTAGCAATTGACTTTGATGCTAGCTTCTTCAGTGGGCTGGCCTCAGTCTCAATGAGTCTCTTACCTGTAGGAGTTGGTTCATTTATATTAACATTGCATTCTTCTGCTTTTGTCCTCTTATGTTTTCTTTCCCCACAAGCTGCAAGCTGTGTTGCTCTCTTGCTGTCCACCCTCTATAGCTTTCTCCCCCCTCCTCCCCCTCCTCCCCCTCCCCCTCCTCTCTTTTCATTCAGACACCCTTCTGATGGACCACTGGCCACTGGGAACAACTCTTCTGGTGCCCCCAGCCTCACATATTGACAGATCTGGATCATCTTACCCTGGACTTTGCTGGATAATTGTTCTCCTGTGTTTTACTATCTCCTTATGTCTGTATTTCTGTAAAATGCGATGGCTCTTCCCTCTGATATTTTCTTTTAATTGATAATTATCTTGTGTGGCCTGCCCTCTTCCAGGTCACCACGGTGAAGAGGAGGTTGTGTGGCTCGGTGCGGCTCCTGGATCCACACACTTTACATATATTATATCATTTGTATCAGATATTCTGTCAGTTCAATTGGTAAACTGTGATTGTGTTGTTCAGTTTTGTACATGTGAGATCTACTGCATGTCTGCCCACCCTGAGAGAGGGATCCCTCCTCTGTGGCTGTTCCTGAGTTTTTTCCCATCTTTCTGCGCACGCAGCGACCTGCAGTGAGAGTTAGAGTGAGAGTGAGTGGAAGTTTGGCGTGAAATGTTTGGAGTCCCTGTGTTTGTGTTTCCTGTTTATTCTTGTTCATACGGGTCTACTTCTTTTATTTAATTGTCTTATAGCGATTTTTTATGTATGCGTTTATCCACAATGGACATTACAACCTTTATCACCCTGTGGATGCTCTTTTATGGTTTAATTACCTCCGACCCTGTTAACGGAGCTGTCAGCCAGGGAAGGCTACAGTACACCAGAACTACGCTGCTGCAGTTGAACTGTGGAATAACGTGCGTGACAGACATCACACCACAACTGCCAGACTTTATTTTAAAAGACTCAGGGAAAAATACAAGGGCGACGAAGAGGAAGCAAGGCAAGCGGGGAGGCGTCAGGCAACGCTTCCGAAAACAGCGGCTTTCTCGGATTCCCTTACCCCCCATGATCCTCGGGAATGTCCAGTCCCTGAGGAACAAAGTGGATGAGCTCCAGGGAAACGTCGCCTTTCTGAAGGACTTCAGGGACTGTTGTGTCCTGGCTTTCACGGAGACCTGGCTGATGGAGAATGATCAGGACACCGACTTGTCAATTGATGGATTTGGTGCGCCTTATCGACTCGACCGACAGGCAGAGGTAACACGGAAATCTCAAGGTGGCGGAGTATGTCTATATGTCAACAGATGTTACTGCACCTCGGTGACTGTAAGAGAATGTATCTGTACACCAGATGTCGAACTTTTATCGGTATCACTACGACCTTTTTACCTGTCCCGTGAGTTTCCACAACTTTTTATAACTACAGTATACATTCACCCAAGGGCGAATGCTGCGTCAGCGTCTAATACCATCTTCGATGCCGTGCAGAAAATGCAGTCGCTCTCACCCGAGGCCCCCCACTTCATACTGGGTGATTTTAATCATGTAAGTCTTAAGAAAACATTGACAAACTTCTACCAGTATGTCTCCTGTCCGACCAGACGGGACAACTCCTGGACCTCTGCTATGGATCTATAAAGGATGCTTACAAATCACTGCCATTACCACCGCTGGGTTCTGCGGACCATAACTGTGTGCATTTGCTGCCTACGTACCAAACTGTCTTAAAAAGACAGAAAGCACAAATTAGAGAAATTAAAGACTGGAGTGATGAATCTGTTCTCTGCTTACAAGACTGCTTTGACTGCACGGACTGGGAATGAGCTTACTGATGTGACATGCTCATATACTGCTTTCTGTACAGACATGATTGTTCCATGCAAAAGGGTAAAAATCTATCCTAACAACAAACCATGGATAACCAAAACCGTTAAGGATAGCTTACAGAAGAAAAAGTCATGCGTTAAACAGGGTGACATCACTGAACTACAAATGGCAAAAAAGGATCTAAAAATAGAAATCCTTAAAGCAAAACGAGACTATAAAAATAAACTGGAGACCAAGATGGCAACAAACAACCTTGCATCAGCCTGGGACAGTAAGAAAAAAATAGCAGGCCTCCAGAAATTAAAGAGCAGCAGTCCAGTCACCCTGGAAAGCTTCAGCTCAGATACAGAGCTGGGGTCCGTTTCACAAAGCAGGTTCAACAAACTCTGAGTCTAACCCTGAACTCTGAGTTGATCTTCTCTGAGATGGGAAACTCTGAGTTTTCGGTTCCAGAACAGCTGATTTGAGTTAGTTTGATCAACTCCGAGTAGTTTAACCTGGAGTTAAGCACGTGCATCACAAGTATAAAAAGACAGCATCAATGGAGCCCTGATTCGACAAGTCACCATGGCAACAGGGAAGAGGAGGGCTAAGTTTTTCACCCCACTGAAATTGGAAATATTAATGTGCTCATGAGTTTGAGCACGTTTTTAGAAGAAAGTGTAACACCGCTGCAGCAGCAAAAGAGAGGGAGACGGCGTGGGAGAACATTGGTGCTCGGGTCAATGCGTAAGTTTAAATGTAGTCCTTTGCAATCACAATAATATTACAGGGGGAAACTTGAGTAGTAGCCTATTAATTTATTTCATTTAGGTGCAAACCTGAGGGGGAGAAGCGCACTTGGCAGCAGCTTAAGTTGAAACATAAAAACATTGTTCAAACCGGTAAGACCTTGGCATAATCTCATGGGGGTAACTCATTTTGATCATGTTTTACATTGTAAAGTAAATATTAAGTGGCTGTTTGACTGTACAGTTGTTTTATCCCCAACATAATGCTGTTTTCACACATATAAATGTCTTCTCATCTATATCATGTTCTGTTAAATAATTAAGCCTATTTAAACTAACACAGACTTCTACTCAGCCAACAGAAAGAAAGCAGATGCCCGTAAAATGGGTGGTGGCCCAGCACCGCCACCTCTACCGGAGGCAGAGGAGCTGAAAATGATAAAGATGGGTAGTAGCCGTTTCAGGGCGAGGCACACTTTTCTGACCGCTCTGCATACAGCTGCCTTGCTCAAGTGCTCTGCATCTCCGACGTTGTATAAAGAAACTCCCATTTGCAAAAAAAACGCTGCGCATCACACAATATCTGCTGGGATGTGAGAGCATGACTTCGGTTGGTAATGTTGGAAATGTAAGGACGGATCAGGTTGTGTATGTAAATGATGGACTGTGAAGTGAAGCGGTACCGCTCAAAAAGATAATTGTCTGGAAATGCAAGAACATCTATGCGCGTCTGATAATCATCTCCCGACGAATATTTAATTCTCTGCGCAGTAATGCTGCACCTTCATCCACGGGATCATTATCAAAAGGACATGCCATGGTAGTGAAAATAGTTGCCACCTAATATAACTTCTAATGTAGCCCTACTGACTGATTTTTGCAATGATCAATGAGAACTATACTACGCCAAAACTCGCCTGCTGACTGAATGAATGAGGAAATCAAATACCTTGTGTGGCTGAAAGAGGGCGGAGACAGAGAGAAACTCGATGTTTGTTTAGAAAAACCTGGTCCCGACCAGGTTAGGTTCAAAGAGTATGTTACCATGGTAACTGACCGAGAGCTTAAGTTACCTCTCTCTGTGAAACAGGCTAGAGTTACCCCTCTTTCTCTGGTTTGAGTTACCTCCCTTTGTGAAACGGAAAACTCAGAGTTTCCCTCATTTCAGGGTTAACAGACTCAGAGTTTTCACTAAACCTGCTTTGTGAAACGGACCCCTGTCCAGTGCTCTAAACCAATTTTTTAATCGTTTCGATACCTTTGATTTTAGCAGTGACATCTACAATTTGAGTAACCAGCTCATAGATGTTCAACACTTTAATACAGGACAAAAAGAAATGCATAAAGCCTTCCTCTCCATAAGAGTAAACAAGAGCCATGGTCCAGACAACATCTGTGGGCGCACACTCAAACCCTGTGCAAAGCAATTGAGTCCTCCTTTCCATTACATTTTTAACAAATCTTTGGAGGTACAACACGTACCTGAGGTCTGGAAGGATGCGGTTGTTGTCCCTGTTCCCAAATCCAATAACCCCAAAACCCTTAATGATTTTAGACCAGTGGCACTCACATCAATTGTAATGAAAACATTTGAAAAATTGGTGAGGTCTGAAATATTAAGGAAAACTGAACATTCGCTTGACCCTCTGCAGTTTGCTTATAGACCCCGTAGGGGGGTGGAGGATGCCTCAATCACTTTACTTAATCTAATTTTTAAGCATTTGGATAACAGTGGCTCCCATGCCAGGCTTTTATTTGTCGATTTCTCCTCTGCTTTTAACACAATTCAACCTCATATTTTAACCACAAGGCTGCTAGAGCAGTTTGACCTGAGTAACATCCTGGTTGGCTGGATCCTTAACTTTTTAACAAACAGGACACAAAGAGTGAGAGTGAATGGCAGTCTCTCTGACAAAGTCTGCTCATCAACCGGCTCCCCACAAGGATGCATGCTCTCACCTCTTCTTTACATCCTGTACACAAACATGTGTCAGAGCAGGGTGTGCAGGGAACTGATCAAAGCTGTACTTCTCCCGAAAGAAGTGGCCATCATGAAGATGCCAAAGGATCCTCAGATGTAGTAAGAGGAAACGAAGCAGCGGACGCTGCTGCCAAAAAAGGCTGGAGGATACAAAGGACAAATGATGGCTGTCATAGCCACAAATTTACCATAACTGACAGAGAATGACATCAAAAACATGCAAGAGAAAGCTGGAGTCTATGAGAAAAACGAGTGGATAAAGAAAGGGGCCACACAAAAGGAGGGACTATGGAGATCTCATGATGGAAGAATCGTCACTCCTTCGAAATTGTGCCAGCTACTCCTGAAGCAAGCTCATGGGCCAGCACATGAGAGCAAAAAGACTACGTTGAAAAACATAGACATTCTATGGTGGCATCCATTCATGACTGACATGGTTAACAACTATGTGGCTGAGTGCAATGTGTGCAACAGCCACAACCCCAAACCGGTCTACAAATGCCCAATGGGCAAATTCCCTGTTCCAGATGCCCCATTCAAAGACATCACCATCGACTACACTGACATGGGGGCAGACAACAGAGGGCAGGGTTTCAGATACCATCTAGTGATGATTGACAGATACACCGAATGGGTCGAAGCGATTCCCTGCCAAAAAGAAGACACCAAAACGGTTGTCAAATGACTGAAAAATGAACTAATTCCCCGATATGGAGTTCCACGCTCCGTCAGAACACACAGGTTCGGAAGTGTCTATCATCCTGCATCACAGGGGACAGTTGAGAGAGCAAACCAAACATTGAAGCGAAAAATCGCCAAAATTTGCACAGGTACTAAACTCACATGGGTAGATGCTCTGCCTTTGGCGTTAATGTCAATGAGAAACTCTCCTCACAGCAAAACACACTTGACTCCTCATGAGTTGTTGACAGGCTGTCCTATGCCAGGCCTACTTAGAGAGGGGGACACCTCCCCGCTCTGGATCTGTGGCAAATTGACTGTGACGACTATATGACTGCTCTGACTAACATGACTCGAGTTTTGTGTAAACAGGTGCAGAGTGCGGAGGGAGAGCCAGAGACAACTCAACCAAAGATTCCTGCTGTAAGTGTGGGAGACTGGGTACAGGTTAAGGTCCACAAGAGAAAGTGGTCTGAACCCAGGTGGACAGGACCATATGAGGTAATTGAACGCACCTCACATGCAGTCCATGTAAAAGGTAAAACAGGAGCTAATTGGCACCACCTGACACATTGTGTACCAGCCTCACCACCATCTCGTGTTTTAAATGAGATTAGAGCTCATTTGAAGACACAGGCTGCAGGCACCAAATAATAGATCTCCAATTTACTGGCCGAAACTTTGCCTGCTGCCGCCCTTGTGGGGAGACAGAGAGACACAGACCATGGCACCCATTTAGACAGCCAGGTTTCTGTGGTCTCCAGAAAACTATTGCTTGCCATGTAGTGTAACTCTGATAATAATTCTCCCTCTTTAGTGGTACGATGCCTTTTGATGCTATAGGTATCCCACATGCCCCTCTTAGATTACATGGATGTTACTGGTGTTGAATTTGAAATAAATACACACAACTCTGTCCTATTGAAGCTCAGGAAAAAACGATACTAAAAATCTTTTATAATCTTTTACCCATTTAACTTGAGTTTTCCTATTTTCTATTTTTATTTTCTATTGGGTTTAATGATGGAAATAAAGAATAAAATGCATGGATAAAATAAAAGAAAATAATAAAAATAACACTAACATTTACCCATTCACCACTTTGATTTTACATTATATTTTCCTATATCTTTTCCATTGATTGAACTCATTTTGTTTGTTGATTTGTTTGCCACTTTCTGTTTTTACACATGCTAATTTCCAATTCTTAGATTTTAGATTCGGTTGATTGAGATTTTTTTAGGTGATTTTTGATTGTTTGCTGTTGTTTTGGAGTAGTATTTCAATTTTCTTGATGATTTTCACTCACTAATTTTATTCACACCTAGTTGGTGTGAAAGGAGGGACTGTTAGGATTTACACATTCCATTTCCATGGAGGCCATTTTAGTCAGGTGGACCCTCTACAAAATAAATAAAATTCCACAATTTTGTATATTGTACTATTCAACTATCAATGCACACTTAATTGTAACATCCATGGACAATCATGCACCCTACTACCATAGCAATATCTTTAATATATTTATATTCTATATTTGAGTTAGTCTATTTAGTTATTGTATATAGTTCAGCCTTTAATTGTATTTGTTTCTTTTACCTACCACCTCATTGTTTTTGTATTTTGATTTATGTCAAGTGGCTGTAACACTTTAATTTCCCTTTGGGATTAATAAAGTACTCTATCCATCAACCAGTATCCCACATAACTGGCAGTTTCAAAAGTGGTATTTTTATTAGGCCCACTCTGTACTAGTGGCTATATCTCCATACATTTTTAGCTAATCATTTTGACTAACCACCATACTTTGGTTTTGTAGAAATTGCATTTTTGTTATACCTCTGCTGGTTAAAAATTACAAAAGAGTAATAATTAAGAGTAAAATTACATTCAGAGTAATGTGAATTTTTCAAATGTTTCTCTGTTGCATCATTTTCCCACCTCTTATCTCCTATGTGTAAAGTTTACTGTATTTGTTTATTATTTAAGTTTGCCTTTTTCATTAAAACTCGTGTATTTCTCGAGGTAAGGCCACAGCGACTCCCTCGGGATCAACTCGTCTCCGTCCTCCTCACCCTCTGCCATCTTTCCATTAAGTAACGTAACTCACTCAAGCTCACCTGTCTGCAGAGGCGCAGCTTGTGAACAGGCAAGGCAGGCAACTGCTTGGGGCCCCCGGCCGATAGGGGGCCCCCGAGGTCTGACAAACTGTACCCCACAACAATGTCTCACGTTGTAGCCGCCCCGGGCTCAGGCCGTAATTTATGGGGCCCCGAAGTCTGACAAGCTGTACTCCACAACAATATATATACAATGATAAATAATACAGTCTATGGTTGTCGACTGGGGCCCCCAATCCATTCCCAAAACACGATTTACAATGACATGTCAGTAGGAAACCCACCTAAAGGAGCCCCACGTCACCCCCGTTTAATTGAGTGGGTAACGGCTGCGGCCGGCTGCAATACCAACGTCTGCGGCGGGAGGCGGTCCAGCCCCGCCTCCCGCCGCCCGCCGCCGGCTGGACGGTCAAGCCCTGCCCTCACGGAATCACCCCCAAAGTTAGTCCACCCCGGCGAAACTGGAGAAAGGACAAATTCTGTTGGAAAGTGATGTCTGTGAGTGAAGAGAGAGAGATATCCTACGCGACAGTAGCGTTAGCATTTTAGCCTAAGCGGAGGCAGGAAGTAACGGTCACTATGGGACCTTAACTCGGAAAAAGGCTCCATGTAAGTGAACGGGAATCAAAGTTTTATTTCATGATCCGATTGAATTGTGCCATGAGAAAAAAATATGACCTCTACCTGTTTAAAACATCATGTTTCACGCCGAGAAATCAGCAGTTTGTTGTAAAACTATTGTAAAATAAAATTTAGAAGAATCCGTAACCAGAAAGACTACAAGTCGCGTAGGTGACGTCACACACCAAATGCCGCCCTTTCCCATGTCAGTTGGTGACGTATTTTTTGTGGGACACCCGATTTGTAGTCCGTAGAGCGGTCTTCACACAAAATACATTCTTCCGTTGCTGCTTTACGACAAACTGCTGATTTCTCGGCATGAAACGTGATGTTTTAAACAGGTAGAGGCCAAATGTTTTTCAATAGTCATTGCAGATGCTAATTTATTAAAAACCTGTAAATATCTATCCATATGTAATGCTGGGGGATGTGTGAAAGTTATGGGCATGTGTGCAAAAGACGCTATATGTGGAACACAAGAGAAAGGTTAATAAATGAAAACAATTTTCTTGAGTCCTTGATTCAATTTATCTGTAGTATATGCTGCAGATGATTTATCAGTCTGTGGTGGCAAGATTGTCGTTTTTTTTTTCCATTCTGCTGGCGAGGTGGCATCAGACACAAGCATGCAAGGCAGCAGGGTAAACTACTTGGTGGTGGAGAGATGTACACTGAAGATGTGGGAGGCCATTCAGAACAACCACCAGGATCATCCTCTTCATAACATCTTTATGGATCAAGAAAAAAAGGCAGTGGTGGACATCTCCTCTTTCTTCACTGCAGGATAGATAATAATTGTACTTTTTTTTTTTTTTTTTTAAACAGGGAAATAGCTTGGTCTGCTTGAATGCTGATGTGTGTGTGTGAATATATATATATATATATATATATATATATATTTTCTTTTTGCCTGACCTACTGCTAACAGATTTCATAGTTTGATCTGAAGTGTCTGTTCATTGTTGCGAAATAATAGAAACATTCCTTTGGTAATGATTTGCATTATTCACTGGCGTTTTTTCAATCATCTATCATCATGATATTCCATGAAAAGGGTAGCACTTTTTTATTTACTTAACCAGTCAGCTGAGAACCACTGCCCTTGATTAGCTGAACAAGTCCCAAAATACACTCCACACAAACGGGCACATACAGTAACAAAGGCTATGACACATCAATACTGGACATGACACTGTATAGGTGAGAAGTGGTTAAAAACAGTTTTCCAAGGTATGTTTTTTAGACTGATGCAGACCTACATCATTGGAAGATAGGAAAATTACATAATGCTTTCTTTGATTGCTGTACAGTCTGCTGATTGATGATGCCTACATGATAATTTATGTAGCCTATAAAATAATCACTCACTTCTCTGCATTTTGCTGTTCTCGGGTGTTGAAGAAAATCATTCAAGTCCTGTTGAGCAGTTTGCTGTGGTGATGTGTTTATTCAAAGAATACCGGTAAACTGGTGAACCGACAGGCACAGAGCGGGTCTGAGCCGGTGAGTGGACCCAGAGCAAATAAAACAGTAGCATTTTATACAGTAAGAACAAAGAACAGGGAAAGGCAGGTTCAAACAAAAGGTAAACAAAAGGTATGCAAAGGGTGGGTGTCATGGGGCAGACATTTAACATAGTGATCAGGGTGGGTCCAGAAGTCCTTAGACCAACTGGTGTAATGCAAATGTGTATCTGCAGGGTGCCGGAGACAGACATGAATCACCATTTTGGTCTGGAGGTCAAATGGCTCCCTCCAGGCGGCACCTCAAATGTGTATTTTCTTCCTCAATTCACCCTTTTTTTTTTTTTTTTTTTTTTTTTTTTAAATCACAAAGTCTTTCACAGTCAATTTCAAGGCTAAACAAAAAGTCTGGATTTTTTTATATCTCATGGTTGTGGTTGGGTTACAGTGAATGCATGCTATTAGTAGTCGTTTGCGTGACAGGTAACTTGCAAATAGATTTGAGACAAGTGATCGGAAAAAATATAACTTTGAAAGTTCTAAATCCAAACAAAACACATTCAAAAAACTGAATAACCAAAAGACAAATCCAGTCAAATAAACCAAGCGTAGCAGGTTATGAAAATGTATTGGCAATGTTATGCAAATGGCTCGTTATTTCTTGTAATGTGGCATTGTGGTCAGGTAAAACATCCATTCAGCAACATTCAACATTCAGTTCAAATTACAGCGCAGGTTCCTCCTTGAGAGGCCAATAAGTAGTCCAGCGCAGCTCGATTTGTAACATCATCATTCTTACTGCAGTCATTTCTTGTGAGAGCATGGACCTGTCTTTTGCAGTGGAGTTTGCAAGATCTTCTACAGCATGGGAGAGGTCCCTTATTTGGTCCAAAGATGCCGTGGCCCCATAACTTGGAATGAGAGCACCAAAAACTCTTGTCCATGGGGTTTGTGCATGTGTATATAGGTCTCTTTTCACCATGTGAATCTCCGGTGGCACAGTAAGGACTCTCATAGCTGGTATCACATGACCCAGACCACATATAGGTATGAAGCAATGATTCATCACTGGACAGATTGGGAACTGTATAGTGCTCCTTGGTGGAATTGAAGTAAATGTGTTTGATGACTGTGGTCCATATCTAGAGTCTTTCCTTTTTGGTACCTGGAAAGGTCCTGTTTGTGGTGTTTGTTGCTCTCTGCGTTCTGTGGATGTACTGGTAGGTGTTCCACAGTTTCTTCTGGGCCTTGAGTGCCAGCGTTGTGTCTCTACTCTTTTGGAAGCCAGCTTACATCTTCTTCTGGGCCTCCGGTGCCAGCGTTGCATCTCTGCTCTTTTGGAAGCCAGCTTACATCTTCTTCTGGGCCTCCGGTGCCAGCGTTGTCCTTCAGGGGGGAAGATCCTTCCCAGGGGTGCGGCCAATACTTTTTGGCTCCATAGGCGATGAGGGAGATGGCCCACTGGATGTAGAGGGACCCTGGTGATGTCTTCCACATGGTGGAGATGTCGTCTTACAGTGGGATATGTGGATCCAAGTGGTACTATCCTCACACTTTGGTGCTGTGTTGGTGGTAAGCAGGACATGTTGTGGTTTTGATCAGCAGGGTTTCAGGGCATTTTTGCAGGAACTCTGATGCAGATCCAGTCTCGTGGTTGTTGCTCTCTAGGAAGGGGCTGGACAGCTTTTAATTGTCTGTGGATTAGCTGAACAGCAGAGGTTAATGTAGAGCACAAAGTTCGAATAGACTCATCCAGAGCATGGAGGTCCATCATCTTCATCCTGAGTTGCTTGGCAAGCATTTAGCTAAAGAAACAAAATCTGCCTTCTTATAGGCCCAGGCTTCAGCCCGGTTGGACAACTAGCTATACACACAAGAATATTGTCACATCCAGAATCAACCTTCTTGCAGGCCCAGGCTTCGGGCTGGTTGGAGAACATCTCTATACATACAACATTATTAACATCTTAATCACATCCTCAAGGTACACAGGAGTTGGTTCCACAATGCGGCCGTCGTTGTGGACCCTCATATTATTTACATTTTTACAACCAGGGGAAAATCACAATTCATGTTCCCTCACATCAGCAGATTCCTGTTGAAGAATCACATCAGGACAGGAATATCGAGGTTTTTTTTGTTTTGTTTTTTAACCACTTTGGCTGCATGGTCAGCCAGAGCATTGCCTCTTGAACCAGGGTCCCTGGATTTAGAGTGAGCTTCACAATTAACAACAGCAAATAGATGAAGGAAATCATGTAAACCTCCAAAGGCATGTTTGGAGTCTGTGTTAATGGCAATAATTTTACCTTTTGCTAGATGAAAGGCTCTCATCAGTGGAACAACTCAGCTACTTGGGCGGAACTTGAGGGTGGCAGGGCGGCACTATCAATCATTGAAAACTTATCACAAATTGCATACCCTGTGCACGGCACTCCATATTCTCTATACGCAAAGTCAATTATCCATAATCTACAATAACCTGTCATTCCTAAAATGTCTTCATCTGTAACACATTTGTGGATTTTGGCATTTCCACCATTGCTTTTATCCTGGACGGAGTAAGGACTCTTGTAGAACCTGATATTGTGTGTCCCAAGTATCTCTGACACAATTTAGCTTTCTTTAGTGACCCTTCACTCCTAAAGCCTTGAGAAAGACAACTGTGTCAGTCTCACATGCAGCGGCAGAGGGAGAGGCTGAATGCAAACTTCAGACTCTGACTATGTAGGACAGAGGAAAATGCACTACACAAGTCAAGTATCGTATAATGAGTCAAATTGGTTGATATTGAGGATAATATGGTTGTAGGATTTGGAACTAAAGGAAAATGGGGGAGTGCTGCTTCATTAATAGCTTGTAGATCTTGAACCAATCTATATTTATTATTATTATTTATTTTTATTTTTTTTTCAGGAAGAATGGGAGTATTACACAGACTGTTACATGACATTGTTATCGCTTGGTTTAACAGAGATAGAATTCTGGGGACGAGTGCCCTCACTCTTTCCTTGAGAGAGGAGATACTGCGAGATCCTTGGCAATTATGTTTTAGCAACACGTGTACTTGTTCAGCTGTTTCAATCAAACCAATGTCATTAGAGGAAGAGGCCCACACTGACGGGGCACACTAGACACAACTCTTTCATGGACTTCCCCTTTCTCTTCACCTAGGCGTTAAATTTGATCTATCAGGGCAGCTAACACAGTTGTTTTGTTATGTTCATTAGTCCCTATAAAGATATCGTCAGGTCTGAAATAGATGGTACTATTTAGTTTGCATAACAAATCTTGTCCTAACAGATTCACGGGTGTGGTATCTGACAGCAGAAAGGAGTGGATAGTCGTGAAACTGGACATGCCTCCAGTGAAAGGATGTATAGATACTGGAGTAGTCTTAAATACAGGTAGACAATTAGTAATACTTCCAACCCCCACAGCTCTAACTATTGTCTTTAGATACTTTAAAATGTGAAGATATAGTTGGTTAAACTGGAGAAAAGAAAAGCTCCGGTGTCTATCAAGAATTATGTTAATTCACATGTATCATAAATTAGTCATTTTTTTATTTAATTAGTGGTGGGTCTTCTATTTTGGTTACTTGATGGAGGTGCCTTGGCAGGGTATGTGGGGCTGTTTTGTTTGGGCAGTTTCTTACCCAATGACCTGGTTCACCACATAAGAAGCAATTCTCATGGTTAGAATTTGATGGAGGTGCCGTACGCTGGGCTGCTTTGATTGGGCAGTTTCTTACCCAATGACCTGGCTCACCACATAGGAAGCACTTCTCTTGGCTAGAAAAAGGTGACCTATGGCTTTGCTCATGGTGTGTGGGCAAGTATCTTTGGCACCCCCTCTCTTTTTGGATGCTTCCTCTGCCACTGCGTTCTCCTCTGGATGTTCCGCCTGTATAGTGAGACACTTCAGAAACCATTAGCATATCATGCATTTTACATATTCTTTGTTCTGTGTTATCCCAATCCCAGTGGTGTTGTGCTATTTCTACCAATTCAGTCAATGGTTTTCTTGACCATCCGACTGTCAATTGTACCTTCGTCCTAATCTTTGGTTGAAGACTGTTCACAAACAAATGTTGCATGTAATTATTTGAAAAACTGACAATTTGACTTCGTGACAGACCACAATAGTCCTTTGCCGCTGTCATCATTTTCACATACAGCTCCCAAGGACTGTCATCTTTTTCTTGTCTAATCTTTGTAAGAGGAGTAAAGTCAATTTGTTGCATAACCTCCTGTTTAACTGCTAAAGCTATGACACTGTAACATGTCTTAGCTTCCTCTGGTGTCATTCTGGCGAACTCTGTGGGATCGTGGGGGATTTCACAAGCATTGAGCACTTTGTCTTTCAAATCAGATGGCATAGTCAGTTTTAACAATTGCATCATAGCGGGCATATGAGGACTGTAGATCATGCACACCAAATTCCATTCTTCTAACCATTTTTGTTTATTTGTCATTACATCTTTGGGAAAACGTCTGACTATTGCTTTTAGCTCCCTTCGACTCCAAGGTTTGTAGATGACATCTTTTTCCATTGTAAGATGTCGAGCTAATTTTGTTGGGTTTGTTTTCTTTGGTTTTCAAATGTTTCCTTGTTAGAACCCTCCCTTGTTATTCTACTTCATTATTTATCTCAGGTCTTGGGTATTCAACGACCCAGTCATCACCAGTGTTCTGAACACTGGATTCTTTTATCTCTCTTACAGGATAAAGGCTGTCTATTCTGATCGTATTTTTGTGTTAGTGTTTCTACAGGACATTTGATTGTCCGGCTTGATCTTAATCTGCGTTGTGTTTTTTTTTTTTTTTCTTCTTCTTCTTCTTGAGCTATTAGCTATTTTATTTTGATCTGTAAGAGAAACTATTTTAGGTTCTGCACAGGCACAATTTCTCTCAATTTCTACATTAAATTTCTTATAAAATCTTATAATCTAACTTGACTCAATTTATTCCAATGTTGCCACAAATGACAAACAAACAACAAACAAAAACTAGCGTTAAGCAAAACAAAAACAAAACCACAGGAATTTCAACACTGATCTTTTCTATCAGACCAACAGAATCACAGAAATTCGACACTGGTCTTTTCTATGAGACCAATAGAAGCACAGGAATTTTCGACACTGATCTTTTCTGTTAGAACAGAATTACAGGGGTTTCGACACTGATTTTCCATCAGAAACACAGAATCACAGGGGTTTTCGACACTGATTTCCTATCAGAGCAAATAGAATCACAGGAATTCAGACCTGATTGTTTGCAACATAACAGACAAAAAAAAAACAAAGTTCAGACCTGGTCTTTTCTATCTCAAACGACATCATCTCAGGATCTTTAAATCAAAACAGAATCGCAACACCACAAGAATTTCAACACTGATGTTTTCTATTAGACCAACAGAATCACAGAAATTCGACACTGGTCTTTTCTATGAGACCGACAGAATCACAGGAATTTTCGACACTGATCTTTTCCGTTACAACAGAATCACAGGGGTTTTCGACACTGATTTTCCATCAGAAACACAGAATCACAGGGGTTTTCGACACTGATTTTCCATCAGAAACACAGAATCACAGGGGTTTTCGACACTGATTTTCCATCAGAAACACAGAATCACAGGGGTTTTCGACACTGATTTTCTATCAGAGCAAATAGAATCCCAGGAATCTAGACCTGATCGTTTGCAACATAACAGACAAAACAAAACAATGTTTAGACCTGGTCTTTTCTATCTAAAACGACAGAATCACAGGATCTTTCAAACCAACAAAATCACAGGACCTTCCTACATAGGCCTATGTTCTCAGCGGGGAAACACTCACCTCGTTCCCAAATCAGGCCTATTTTCTCAGCGGGGAAACACTCACCTCGTTCCCAAAATCAGGCCTATTTTCTCAGCGGGGAAACACTCACCTCGTTCCCCAAATCAGGCCTATTTTCTCAGCGGGGAAACACTCACCTCGTTCCCCAAATCAGCGCTCTTTATCACCATGTGGATGTTAAGTAAGACGCTAACCCCTAGATGCTTAACCTTTATGAGAGCGAATCTTCATAAGACTAGGAAAACACAAGCAATTCCACAACTGATCAAAAGCTATGAAAACAAGCATTCCTATACATCTAAAACCTAGCTTCCCAATAACATCGGTTTCGAAACCATACAACACCAAAAAGAATTTCCACAAAACACACAGCAAACTTACTTTAATGTTGGATGGCGTCACCCTTCTTTAGGACTCCCTCCTCGACAGACCTCGAACAATGCACAGTAACTGTAATTCGGTTTTCAAAAGGACCTTTTACCTCTGCAATTTGGTTCTCAGGTCACTGGCATGTCCTTGGTCTGGAAGAAGGAGTATCTGTAGAAGGTTTGTTGCCATCCGGGCCACGGCACCAAATTGTTGAAGAAAATCATTCAAGTCCTGTTGAGCAGTTTGCTGTGGTGATGTGTTTATTCAAAGAATACCGGTAAACTGGTGAACCGACAGGCACAGAGCGGGTCTGAGCCGGTGAGTGGACCCAGAGCAAATAAAACAGTAGCATTTTATACAGTAAGAACAAAGAACAGGGAAAGGCAGGTTCAAACAAAAGGTAAACAAAAGGTATGCAAAGGGTGGGTGTCATGGGGCAGACATTTAACATAGTGATCAGGGTGGGTCCAGGAGTCCTTAGACCAACTGGTGTAATGCAAATGTGTATCTGCAGGGTGCCGGAGACAGACATGAATCACCATTTTGGTCTGGAGGCCAAATGGCTCCCTCCAGGCGGCACCTCAAATGTGTATTTTCTTCCTCACGGGTTTCCGTCAATGACATAAACAATGACAAACCTATTTATTAATAGCAAAAACACAATATGTCGCTGCAAAAGACATTGCAAAGACAGTTTTTGTTTCACTAAAGTTTTATTAAGATTTTAGATCAATCTTCAGTCAAATAGTCATTTGGTAAATGTACAGCAGTAGGGAAAAATCCTCCATCCAGGCGCTGTTTCTACCGAGTTTCCGAAATCCCGACTGTCCCTGAACTAACCACGATGACGTAGTGCACTCTAGGCAGAGCTTGGGCGTGTGACGTGCGTGTCATGGGCGGGGCTTGACCGTCCAGCCGGTCGCGTGACGTGCGTGTCATGGGCGGGGCTTGACCGTCCAGCCGGTCAAGCCCCGCCTCCAGCCGCAGAGTTTAGTATTGCAGCCGGCCGCAGCCGTTAGTACTTGGTTTAATTTGGATGACACGCGTACGTTGACATTAACGTCAGTAATCGAAGTTGGCGTCCACGAAGAAAGATGAAGAGGAGTTATCTCCTCCTAGAAAGAGAAACAAGGAGAAAGAAGAAAAAAGAAGAAAAAAGAAAGCAAGACAGTGGTAAGTGTGGAGCAGATAATGACGATTAAGTGTCAGTAACGTTAAATAACTGAATGCTGGTAACTTCAGCCAAAGTAGCGTTAGACTAAATGTTAATGGCGTTTATTCGTTTACTACCTAGCTAACGTTAGCGGACATGGACGCGGTCACGGCCAGCCGACTGTCCGCTGGCCGTGACCGCGTCCATGTCCGACGGCGGACAGTGAATGACTAGCGCCAGCGGCCATTACCAAGCTCGACTTTGTCAGGCTGTTCCAACACGTCAGTTAATGCTAGTTAGCTAACGAACTTTCTGAGTCACTTGCTAGCTAAACCTAGCTAAGCTAGGTAGCAAGCAGAAATGTAAACTTGTACCGCACATACATTTGCTTATCTACGGTATTGAATTCTACCGTATTAGTTTTATCAAATTAAAAATGTAACCAGACAGAGAAAAATGGTTTCAAGTTTTCTATCAGGACATATTTTGTGTGTTTAACGAAAAAAACCCTTATGTTTTCATTCCTTAAAGGGTCATTGTAACTAGGGCTGGGCGATATGGACTAATAGTCATATCCTGATATATTTAGGCTGAATATCGATCTACGATATACCGTATTGACCCGAATATAGGACGACCCTGATTATAAGACGACCCCTCTTTTCAAAACTTCAGAAAACTGAAGACTCTGATAACCAAAATTCGTTTCTCAATAACAAACTCACATACCCTCCTGTCAGTCTCTTGGAAGCGGCCACTTAGAGGACCACGATAAGCTTTTCTCTTACTGTTAGCGTTTTCAGACGATCTTTTTGGACCCGCCATCTTCGGACGTTACACTCCATAACTCCATATATCTTGGCTGGCTGACAGTTGTTTGGCGCCTCTGCTGCACTGATCTCCATTATCTTAAAATTAGCATCATAGCTCCTCCTCAGATGTCTGTTAACTTGCCTCCACTTTGCTCCGTAAAATCACCGCGTCTCTCCATTTTTCATCTCCTGTCACTTCTTCTCCGCTGTGATTGACAGATAACCCAGCCACAGTGTCAGTGACCTCTCTACAATAAGCTGGCGCCCTCTGCTGTTGTGGTCGTGTAGCGACCCAAACAACTATCAGCATGCGTCAACGGTTAGACCCCGATTATAAGACGATCCCACTTTTTCCACATAATTTTCATCCAAAAAAACCTTGTCCTATATTCGAGTCAATACGGTATATCCCGATATTTTTATGCAAAGTGAGAGCAAATGTTCAGTCAAAGTCAAAGCCAAATATGACATGTGGGTGGGAATTTCGTCATTTTAGGGGCAAGTCCATTTGGCCTTCACTTTGTTTTTTGTCAGGGGCACCAAGGCCACTGAATAAAATGTGTTGATTTACCTTTCAGACTGATACCATAACATCCTAATTTATAATAAGACATGGATTATGTATTTAAACATTTTTTAAAATACCAATATCAAGTTAATGTTACATTACAAAACAGTTTTTTTAAGTAGGGTTAGGGTGAGGTGAGTTTTGTGACACTACACTGAATATTAGTGTTATTGAATATTTCTCCCAAATAGAAATTCCTCAAAATGATGGCAAAGCACATTTTTTCCAAACAAAAAAATTGTAGAATAACCAGCAGGAGACCACTGATGTGTGGAGTGATTTTGGTGGCACTACACTCTGAATAATAGTGAAGTTATTGAATATTTTTTGGAGTTTCTTCTTTTCAGTGCTGCACTTTGTAGACGGTCCCTGCGCCCTCGTCTCACAGACGGCTGATCATGCAGACCAGATTAATGTCTAGACGCTCGTTTTGATTAACATCCGGTTGTAGCTCGTTGTCTACCTTACTACGGTAGGAAAGAGCCGTCAGTTGTGTTTTAACAAGGTTTCACTTATGAGTTATTGACAGGGAAGTTCGAATCTGTGAATATATTTCCAACTTACCGGACTAAATCCTACCACATAAGTCAGTTACGTATCATGTCAAACCGGCTGCGCGCGCTCGCTGTGCTGTAAGTTTCGTTCATCTGTTTTGAGACACTGCTGCTGTTTGAGAGGCTTTCACGTGAGATCATCGTGATGATGAGAATCCACCTGCGCGAACCGCGGACTCACTGAAGTTACTGTGAGTGACTACTGTGCACTCAGGTGGCTGTAATTCAAGGCAAGCTCGCTACGCTGTCCGGTGGCCGTGCGATGATTTTTTTTCACGGGGTATCAAGGCAAAAGTGCGGGGCAACGGCGGCCACCAAAGTTGAGGAGTACCGGAGTGTCTGTTCCAGCCCCTCCCCTCTCTGTGCATGACGGAGGAGGGGCGGGGGGAGCAGTGCAGAGAGCTCCGGGTCAGCGGCTTGCCTGGAGCAAGGATCACAGCGCAAATTTGAACTATATCGATGTATGCGATATGGTCTAATTCCATATCACATTTAAAAAATATATCGATGTAAGTTTTATATCGATATATCGCCCAGCCCTAATTGTAACTGATAATAACAATAGTATATCTCTGCAGCCTCCGGGTCTGCAGAGATATGCTCCTCAATAATAATGATAATAAAAATTGTATAATACCATATACCGTGATTTCTTTCTGAGAGGGTTAACCTTATTGTACTGTGAACATCTCACACCATTGCAACCCTAGCTATGAATACTATACTAAAACTATAACTAATTCTATAATATGAAATCATTTTTAATTGACTTTATTAAAATGCTCCTATAACAAGGATCATATACTATATCACTTTGTTATCTCTCCTCAGGATCATTATTTAAGTTTTTGACGGGAGCAAAAGAGAAGGATGAAGAGCCTCCTCCAAATGCTGATAATGAAAACTGTAAGTACAGAACTCCACTTTAATTGTTAACCTTTCTTTATGCCATGCCCTCTAAAGATTCTTTATCACAATATCTACCCTGCTTTTTTGTTTTTTGTTGGGGTTTTTTTGTCATATCAGTTCCGTCAACATCCACCTCCAGTGGGATAGCAGCCACCCCACCGCCTGCCTATCATGAGCCGGAGGAAGACACACCAACATTGTTATTTATATGTATATTTTGAAAATTCTAGTGAAATAAAATGTTGAGATTTCATAAAAATGTTTTGATGTCAGATTATTTATAAAATAATGGTGATGAATGCTGGTTGAAGGGCCCCGGGTTTTTATTTTTGCCTAGGGCCCCAGCAGACTCTCGCAGCGCCACTGCCTGTCTGTATTCCCCTGCAGCAGAGACGTTGTGGGCAAGGATTAGTCCGTGATGTCACCATCATACGGAAGTGCTTCTGTCGGCTCCACATACACGGCTGTGTATGGCGGTGTCGTCACTGACTGATCCTATTATTTCAGACCGCAGCAGAAAGCTCTACTGCGCTGAGCTTCAGAGATGTTTGGAATGATGTATCTTGTGTGGACGCCACCGGGCTACTTGGTCAGCAACAGCGACGCTACCACCACGCTAGGGCTGGGCAATATGGCCTTTTACTAATATCCCGATATTTTTAGGCCATGTCACAATACACGATATATATCTCGATATTTTCCCTTAGCCTTGAATTAACACTTTGATGTATACAATCATGCCAGTATGATGATTCTGCGTGTCTACATAAAAACATTGTTCATACTGCATTAATATATGCTGATTTCATGGATTAAAGCAAAAAAAAATCTTTTGACTGAAATGTTTTTTCGAGCTGTAGCCAAGTCATATTCCCAATTTATGATTTGGAGTTACAGCCTCACCACACACCATGTTCTCTAATGCAGACATCACGTTTACGTATTTGACCAACAGTGTTTTACAGGAGGATGATCTGAACAGCTGTTCTATTCACACTTTAAATGTTTTTTGTCTTTTCAATGTAATTTTCAATCTATGAAATCAAACTGTGCCTTTTTTTTGCCAAGCTTCTCTCAAGATTTACTCTTTCAAATAATCAACAATCTAGGGAACATTATTAGTACGCTTTTTTTCTACTTCTTCTTCTCATCATCATTATCATTAATTATTATTATTATTATTATTAATAATAATAATGTTTAAAGTGAACCTCTTGACGCTTAACATAAAAATACATCATACAAACAGCAACTTTTGCAGCCTTGTCAGTCTGATGGCGAGTTATCACCTTTCTGTCATCACTAACATACTGTTAATAATCTGCTCTGAGGCTTTACATTTGTTCTATATGTTATAATACAAGATTTCAGCATTGAGCTACAATCAGGCTACATTCATGATTTTGTAAAAATCAAACTAACCAAAAACTTGTTATTGATTATTATAAAGTTTCAAGGCGTTCCTGTAACCATGGTAACGCACGGTGCCAGAGGGGAGGGAGAGACGCTGAATGAAGCCGTTTACACAGATACGCTGCAGACAAAGTCCAGACTATAGTTGTTATTTCACACATGTAGCACACAACAGGAGACTCTCCATGTTAGACGAGTTCTCACGTGTTGCCTAAACTCAAAAACAAATTGATAACGTAGCAGCGCGACGACTACTTGCTAGCTAAGCAGCTAAACTTTAGCGCCGCTCCATGTTTAGATCCCGCCTTGTGTGGGTCACTACACTGTCATTGGTCAGGCGCGCACACGCTGTTAACGATACCATTGGCTGTAGAGTGTGACAATCTGTCAATAATATCAGCCAACACTTGTTCTCCTCCCATCTACATCGATCTCATAAGTCTCCTCTGTGAAGTTTGAATGACGGAAATCCGTCGTAGCGACGGAGAACTTTAATCCATGCATACTTTACGTCCTCCCTCTTGTACCCAAACCACCGCCAGACGATGGATCCTGCATTGTTTTTCTTGGGAATTAATTCTCCCTCCATTTTTCATAGCACCTGCTGCTGCCACTACCTGAGATCTCTGCTGCTACATGCTGCCGGGCGTATGACGGGCACGCATGACAGAATGTGATGTACGTAACTAGGTACGTTTGTTTCATCTCTCTGTGGGGAGAGAAGAGAGAGAGTGAGAAAAACCTGTAGTTCAGTGCCCGCGACTAAAAGCAACTGCGTGACAATGTATACTCGAATATATTCACGATGTCATTTTCTACATCCCGCAGAGAACAAGCTGCGATACATCGAGTATATTCGATATATCGCCCAACCCTACACCACGCTACTGAGAAATGTAGTTAAACTAGTAACCCTGCTTGTAGCGTGTTCCAATCACTTCCATGGCCAAAGGTGTATAAAGCAAGCACCTAGGCATGCAGACTGTTTCTACAAACATTTGTGAAAGAATGGGTCACAACAAGTTCGGTCGTGAAATTTCCTCACTCCTAAATATTCCACAGTCAACGCCACGGTCAGTGGTTTTATAACAAAGTGGAAACGATTGGGAACGACAGCAACTCAGCCACGAAGTCATAGGCAACTGGGTAGGCAACGTAAAATGACGGAGCAGGGTCAGCGGATGCTGAGGCGCATAGTGCGCAGAGGTCGCCAACTTTCTGCAGTCAATCGCTACAGACTTCCAAACTTCATGTGGCCTTCAGATTAGCTCAAGAACAGCTTCATGGAATGGGTTTCTGTGGCCGAGCAGCTGCATCCAAGCCATACATGAAAGTGCAATGCAAAGCGTTGGATGCAGTGGTGTAAAGCAAGCCTCCACTGGACTCTAGAGCAGTGGAGATGTGTTCTCTGGAGTGACGAATCGCGCTTCTCCATCTGGCAATCTGATGGAAGGGTCTGGGTTTGGCGGTTGCCAGGAGAACAGTACTTGTCTGACTGTATTGTGCCGAGAGTAAAGTTTGGTCGAAGGGGATTCTGGTGTGGGGTTGTTTCTCAGGAGCTGGGCTTGGCTCCTTAGTTCCAGTGAAAGGAACTCTGAATGCTTCAGCATACCAAGAGACGTTGGACAATTCCATGTTTCGAACTTTGTGGGAACAGTTTGGGGATGGCCCCTTCCTGTTCCAACATGACTCTGCACCAGTGCACAAAGTAAGGTCCATAATATGAATTAGAGCGCAGACTGAGAGCCAGGCCTTCCTGTCCAACATCAGCGTTTGACCTCACAAATGTCCTTCTAGAAGAATGGTCAAAAATACCCATAAACACACTCCTAAACCTTGTGGAAAGCCTTCCCAGAAGAATTGAAGCTGTTATAGCTGCAAAGAGTGGACCAACGTCATATTAAACCCTATGGATTAAGAACGGGATATCACTTAAATTCATATGTGAGTCAAGGCAGGTGAGTGAATATTTTTGGCAATATAGTGTTTATGTCGAGCGTACAGTCGAAATTACCGGAGAGTTCCTGTATGTACCTGAATGCAGCATGACGTAGCATGTCAGAAAGGCTGTGAGAGGACGTCTGCGTGGCCATGCGTACTGAGACCCGCCCCTTTACAACAGCCCCCAACCTCCACAGTGTCCGCTCGTCATTACTCCCACAGCTCGAACGTTTGGATGTCAGTTCACTGGAGAAATACGACTACGGCTACAACGACGAAAATTCAACGTCCAGGACTCAGTCTTTCTGCTACCTGGTCGGGTTTTGGGTCACTCTGTTGTTACGTTGCTACGAGGAGACGTCGACTGAAGTGACATTTGCGTTAATTCATTCATCTACAACGACAATGGCAGCACAGGATTTTAATTTCTTGCTTGCGACGGATTCCTACAAGGTGAGTGTAATGCTACTCGTTATTTTCGCCTGTTTCGGTTTCTGTTCTATTTACGGCTTTTATCCGATTACATTTCTATACATTAAGTATGTTATATTGTGTGTCAACTGTTGTTGTTAGTGCATCGTATAGTTTATTAAAACTAAGAACAGGGGTTACATGGAGACTCAGCCACAGGCATTTAATCAAAGTTCAATCCCTGAAATAGATTGATAGATATACTTTATTGATCCCAAGCTGGGATATTACGGAAATTAAATCTTTTCTAAGAAGATGTGACTTGGCAAGGCATGGCTATCTGTAACGTAGACATTTTTAAAGACGCCCATGTGAAGCCTAAGTTTCATTATCAGCGAACCGAAACTATTCTTTACAATTCAAATTACTAAGTATAATCGAATTCACATAAACGTTTTTATTGAAGAAGTCATTAGCAATACTCAAAACTGACAAAGGACTTGGTGCCAGCTGCCAGCACAGTAACTGTTATAGTTTTGAATGCTTGGTGCTACAGACACGGCCAGATGTACCAGGTGCATGCTCAGGGGCTCAGCCTGGCATGGTTCCCCAGAAGTGAATTGGGAATGTGCTGTGACTAGATGGTGTCAGTACATTCTGCCATTACAAAGTGTTTTTCTTTCTAAGGCTTTGCACACTACATTGTAAGCCCAGGGGCTGTCCTTAGTCCCAGGATAAGATTTGACCCTGGGATGTCTTGGCTCCTTTTCCCACACACATTGATCAATGTGCGTGGGAAAAGGAGCCACGCTTACATTTGGTCGTGTTCCCCATCCACAAATGTATAAAAACAGGGACTGTATACGTGCACTTAGACACAGACTGCAGTTTGCTGAATCGAGACATAGTTCTGAAAGTCATGGTGATTCATTCCAATAACACACACCTTGCTTGTTCAAAGTCCAACCTTTCATTGGCATTTTAGCTTTCAGTTTCATTTCAGTCAATGTGCAACTTAGATCCAGTTGTGAGTCAGTACCCTGCTTTGGCCATGTTGGTATACACAGCAGCATATGCTCAGCTCAGTAGAGTTAAATGTCAGATGTCACTGTTAGATGTCATTCAAAGGATTGCACTGCAGCCAAATGGCAAAGGTCTGCAAGCGCCAACCAGCCTTTTTATTAGCTCCAACGACCCCTGAAAACAAGTCCAAAGCAGCAGCACAGCCAAGAGGATTCCTCCAATGTGTCTGTCATCACAATCACATAATAGAAACTGATTTGGTACAGTGGTGAGCTCATCTGAATGTCCACTGGGGTTACTGGGTTTGCAGTGCAGCTCAAATGTGATTTAAAAAAATAAAAATTGTATCAACTGAAACCCTGTCTTAACAATAACAAACCCCAAAATTGTCTCCCATGTTATCATCATTTGAACCTACTTTAGTTCAGTTTTACCAAGTGTAGCTTTGATGTTTACTTTTATGTCACAGATACGAGACACTGTACAAGACACTGTAAGCAGGTAATAAGCAGATTTATTCCTTGAAATTATTAGTGATGCCAAAGGGAACAGTAAAAGACTAAGGAAAAGCATTGACAAACTAACTGGAAAGGAAAGGCCCAAATATGATAGCATACAGCTTAAAGTAAATGGAAATGCGGTGTTCAAAATGATAGCCTAGCTGTTGCTACAAAGCATAGCAGAACAAGTAATTGCTCACCTCCCAGGGCTGTTTTACATCCTATGCAGTTTGGCTTTAGGAAAAAATATTCAACTAAAACAGCAGCTGCTACTTCCTTGAAGTAACTAAAACAAACCTAGATTAGGGAGGAGTGGTAGGAGCAGTTTTTATTTATTTATTTTTTGTTTGTTTTTTGATTTGCGCAAGGCTTTTGACACGGTTAATGCTTAATCTGCTTTTCAGTATCTATATTAACAACCTTCCATCTGTGTGTAATGATGTTGATTTAATAATGTGATACTGTGTTTATAATTAGGGATGCACCGATTTCCATTTTTTGGGCTGATTCCAATTTCCGGTTTTTCATGGAGTTTGACCTGCCGATACTGATTTTAGCCGATTGCAATGTCATTTTTTCAAACCACTTTACAGCACACAGAGAGATTTATTTTCTATCTTTTCTTTGATAGAAAATTTTAACATAGAAATACAATCAATTTATCAGTTGTCTAATTTAAGGTGCAATATCAAAATATTATGCTTCAAAGTGTGGGACATTCACACACTTCTAAATGCACTGTAATCGCTATAAAATAGACCTTTATAAATTATGGTGTGTATTCAATAATTTATAAATTATTAAATACATAAATAAAAGTATCAGCATCCACAAGAACTGTGTAGATTCAACATTGGACTGTGAAGAACACAGAGACATGGATGTATGAAGGAAATAAAACCCTAGGGGGTCTGGGGGTCCTCCCCCAGAACATTTTCAATTAAGTAGATGCCATTTCCTATATTCTAGTGCATTTTAACACCATATTAGCACCAGATAATCCAAACGGGTTCTGTGAGATATAGTTCTGGCTCAATATAGATCAAAAAGGGGCCCAACATAAAAGTCATTGCAACAGTAATGTTTCATAGTATTTCTGTCTTAATAGTCTTCTGGAGTTTAGTGTGTTTTCTTCACCCAATAGGGCTCTGTGATTTAAAATATTTAAAATGTTTATTTGACACCTCAAAAGAAACAAACTATGATGAAGCATGGACATACAGTGGCTTGCAAAAGTATTCACCCCCCTTGAACTTTTCCACATTTTGTCATGTGACAAACACAAATGTAAATGTATTTTAATGGGGTTTTATGTGATAGACCAACACAAAGTTGTGCATAATTGTGAAGTGGAAGGAAAATGATACATGGTTTTTAAACATTTTTAAAAATAAAAAACAGAAAAGTGTGGTGTGCAAAAGTATTCACCCCCCTGAGTCAATACTTTATAGAACCACCTTTCCCTGCAATGACAGCTAGAAGTCTTTTGGGGTAAGTCTCTACCAGCGATGCACATATAGAGACTGAAATATTTGCCCATTCCTTCTTGCAAAATAGCTCAAGTTTAGTCTGATTGGATGGAGAGTGTCTATGAACAGCAATTTTCAAGTCTTGCCAAGGATTCTCACTTGGATTTAGGTCTGGACTTTGACTGGGCCATTCTAACACATGAATATTCTTTGATCTAAACCATTCCATTGTAGCTCTGGCTGTATGTTTAGGCTCGTTGTCCTGCTGGAAGGTGAACCTCTGCCCCAGTCTCAAGTCTTTTGCAGACTCTAACAGGTTTTCTTCCAAGATTGTCCTGTATTTGGCTCCATCCATCTTCCCATCCCATGGACTGAACAGTGCTCTGTGAGATGTTCAAAGCTTGGGATATTTTTTCATATCCCAACCATGCTTTAAACTTCTCCACAACTTTATCCCTGACCTGTCCGGTGTGTTCCTTGGGCTTCATGATGCTGTTTGTTCAACAATGTTCTCTAGCAAACCTCTGAGGCCTTCACAGATGTATTACACTGAGTTTAAATTACACACAGGTGGACTCCATTTACTAATTAGGGGACTTCTGAAGGCAATTGGTTGCACTGGATTTTATTTAAGTGTATCAGGGTAAAGGGGGTGAATACTTTTGCACACCACACTTTTCAGTTTTCTATTTTTAAAAATGTTTGAAAACCTTGTAGCCTATCATTTTCCTTCCACTTCACAATTATGCACCACTTTGTGTTGGTCTATCACATGAAATCCCATTAAAATACAACTACGTTTGTGGTTGTTACGTGACAAAATGTGGACAAGTTCAAGGGGGGTGAATACTTTTGCAAGCCACTGTATATGTTTCCAACTGAGCTGTGCACTTAAAAAGGCATTTTAAAGAAAAGCATTTTTAAAAATTAAAATAGAATCTCCCCTACTCATAACTACATTCATTCCTGACCTCTCCCCCCGATCCCCCCCTCCTTCCACTCTCCTCACTCATCAGCCCCCCCACTGCTCTTCAATCCATCCCCGCACCTCTTAACTATTGTTGTACCTGTTTCTGTCTGTTTGTCTGTATCAGCATTATCTACTCCATGCCCACCACTGCTTTTGTCTCCCTGTCATGCTTTGTCTTTTGTTATCCTTGTTTGCTACTTGGTGTATTATCTGTGTCTACTACATGTGTGTCTGTGTATTACAAGTGTCTGCTATATCTTTGTAAGCGACTTTGGGTCCTTGAAAAGCGCTATACAAATTAAATGAATTATTATTATTATTATTATTATTATTATTATTAAAAAATCCCAAATGCTTAGCCTGGCGGGGGGTCAACTTAAACCTGGCGGAAACCCTGATTTGCAATGCTAACCCCACTTTTAATTTTACTGGCTAGCTTTAAAAAGCTATTCCTGCAAGACTTAGCTAGGCTAGCTTCTCAGCCTAGACTTAAACATGTGATAGGCATCTCTACCTAATAATAGCACTTCCAGGCTACATACACTAGTATTTAGTAATGCAAAATTGGTAACTTAATAGACAGCTTGCTATATTAGCTACCTACCTCACACAGCAGTAGGATGCCGGGTTGCACCTCAGTCAGTATTAAGTCCCCACTGACATGTGACCATTTGAGAGAGAATGTGTCTAAAACTGAATACTTAAATGGATGGAATGGACTTATTTTAACAACGGGAATGTGTTCTTAAAACTTAAGTTACCATCTATCTAGCTGCTATCAATTTATTCCATCATTTACTAAATACAATGAATCTAACTGACCTAGCCGAAATTGGAAATAAAATCTAGAAAGTTTATTAGCCCATCGGCCGTTTGCAAAAAATAAATTAATTAATTAATTTAAAAAAAAACAGAAAATATGGGCTAATGGCCATACAAAGTGTATTGAACATAAACAGGGCTTAACTTGTTGAGACCATAAAATGACTCTGGAAAAGCTTGCATGCCTTAATTGGAATCAATATTCTCCATCCAATTGCAGCAGTTTAGTGTGTTTTTCCACCCAAAAGAGCATTTGTGTTTTACCAACCACGAGGGCACTTAAGCACGCGTTTATACCACCCAAGACTAGAGGGCAGGTTATCATGTTTTGCCAACCAGGAGTGCGCTTAAACTTGTTTGAACCACCCAAGAGAGCAATTAAGTGTTTTATTTTCACCTAAGAGGGCAGTTTAGAGTGTTTTGCCAATGAGGAGGGCACTTAAAGACGCCCTTTTGCCACCCAAATGGACAGTTTATCATGTTTTAACCAGCCAAGAGGGCAGTTTTTGCTGTCAGAAATGATCTTATTCACTGAAGTATTTGGCCTTTGCAGTCTGATTCAGCATATGTTTTTGTTATTTTTCAAGTGGGGCTGCACAATCATTTTAAATATTATAAAAATTGCAATTTGGCTAGGGGGGCAGGCATAGATATGCAAGTGTTTTGTTTTCAAAATTGGGATTTCATTTTTTATTAATTTAATTTTCTTATATAATTTTAACATGAATGTAAGCACAATTATAATCATATAACATCAAAAAGGAGTTTAACATTGCAATTTGTCAGAACTCACACATTTTTGGGTGGACCCACTGAAATTCCCTGGAACCCACTTAAATGACTACCTGTGAGTTCAGGGGACTCACTTGATTGAAAACCCAACATCACTGTGGTACAGAAATATCAAACTAGACATGAGGTCATTCAGAAAAAGCATAATGATTATGCCCCCAGACACACCCGGTGGAATTCTGCAATCTTTTATGTGTACAGTTTTAATTGTTAATGTTATGTGTTCAGGTTTTATGACATAAAATAATACAGTGTTCAATGTAATGAAAACGTGCATTTAACCCATCTCTAAGGAAAGGTGGGCAGCCAACTTGGGGCTTTGGTGACCAACCCCTAATCCAGGCTTGGACTTGGCCACTCCAGTACATTCACTTTGTTGTCTTTAAATCTTTTCTGCGTAGTTTTTACTGTATGCTTCGGGTCATTGTCTTGCTTGAAAATAAATACCAAATCATAGTTCTCTTGCAGAATGAATCAGGTTGTCCTCCAGGTTTTCCCTATATTTTGTTGCATTCATTTTACCCTCTACCTTTAGAAGCTTTCCAGGGCCTGCTGCTGAGAACCTCTCCACAGCATGATACTGCCACCACATACTTCTAGGTGGGGAGTGTGTGTTTGTGGTGGCGTGCAGTGTTTGACGTCTGCTTAAAGGGATATTCCAGTCTAAGTTTAATCCATGTTCTAACACACCGTGACACCGAGTAGGACCCCCTACCCCCTTATAAAGTTTGCAGAGCGCTAGCTCACGTAGCTTAGAAATCCTCAGAAACGACCGCACGACAACAATACACTGCAGTAAATGGATCCAACTATAAAAGCCACAAAAAATGCTCAGAACAGCACCAAACTTCAGCAACAGTACAAAAAGGGTCTCAGCACATAGTCCGGGGCATCTAACCTCTGCTAGCTTTGCTGGATTTCTATTGTGAAGCTAAAAACAGATTTCAACTCTCCCCCATCAGCTTCCGGGTCGGGGAAGTCCCGACGCGACGATTACCGAGTGCGGTTAGAAATGCTCAATTCCGTTCTTTTCCCTGTCCGCTCTTGATAATAACTGTTATAAACTGGCAGGTAAGACACATATGAACTTTGATTGCTTTTCCATGGAGTCATAATCATACATTTTCATCCATGAGCCGCGGAACTCTACTGCACTCGGTAATCGACTCTTCGGGACTTCCCGTCAACAGGAAGCTGCTGCAGAAGAGTGGTAAATTTTGTCAGCTTTTCAGTAGAAATCCAGCTAAGCTAGTGGAGTTTTAATGTCCCGGACTATGTGCTGAGACCCTATTTGTACTGTTGCTGAAGTTTGGTGCTGTTCTGAGCATTATTTGTGGCTTTTTGGTGGCGGTTTATAGTTGGATCAAATAACTGCAGTGTATTGTTGTCGTGCGGTCGTTTCTGAGGTTGATAAAACTTGATCTCTCGAGAGGGAGTCTAACACAGTTTCACGGTGTGTTAGACCATGGATTAAACTTACACTGGAGTATCCCTTTAACATAGCGTCTAGTCGGATGGCCAAAAAGCTCCATTTTGGTCTCATCGGAACCATCTTCCAGTTGACTTCAGAGTCTCCCACATGCAGGGCTCGACAGTGCTAGCACCTCGTCGCAAATGCTAGTAAAAAATAGTTCAGTGCGAATTGTGAAATGCAATTAGTAGCACGTGTGCGACTACCGAATTTTACCGTTCAATAAATGTTTAATGATGTGTGCTGACGTTTGGAGGTTGTGGCCAGTTGTGGACTTGAATGCAGCCTCAGCTGGAAGAAAAAAAAAAACGTGATTTTACACGTAGTGAACGTGCTTGCCGACGTGCTGCGGAAGGCGGTTAAAGGCAGAGGGAGTATCTATGGTAACGAGGCGAAGCCAAACAAACGAAAACAAAACGTTTGAACTATGAAGCGCATTAGCGATTATTTTAAAAGGGCGACAGAGCCAGAAGCTGTGGACCCAGGCACCGAGGCCGAAATGGTGGACGAGGATGAGGAAGAATTAGAGTTAGATGAAGAAGCTAACGTGACTGAAGAAACCGGAGGAGCAGGTGATAACGCTTACGTACCATTCCCAGTCGTAAAAAGCACAGGTTTAATGCTGACTGGCAGAAAACATTCCCGTGGCTCCTTTACGAAAAAAGAATAATGTATTGTAAGTACTGTAAAGCACAGAAGCAAGCAGCTGGAAAGTCCGTTTTTGTCACAGGCAACGCGAACGAGATAATTTAGTGAAACACAGTAAATCGCATAGGCATAAAATGCAAGCACATTCTGTGAACCCTGCCTGTTGTTTGAATGTGCTATGTTATAACACAGGCCAAATAAGCTTAAGTCTGTTGTCAATACTTGTTACAGTATTATTCTCTGCACTTTTTGGAGAATTTTACTTGCTGTTTTGATACTGTCTCAGTTGCACTGTGCACATTTGCACCAATAAATAACTGACAATACATGAGTTGTTACAGTATAATTCTCTCTGCACTCTTTAAAGAATATAACTAAAACTTAAAAAGCTATGAATTCAATTGTTTTGCTTATAAATACCTCCTTGTTGACCTCATATCACTTTATTAAAGAAAAACACATTATTTGGTAACTTTTCATCGTGCCCCTAAAATTATTTGTGTGCTATTAGATTTTTCAACTTAGGAGCACACGTGCTACTTGGGAAAATGCTAAGCGTCAAGCCCTGCCCACATGGTTTAGTGAACTCTTTTTGAGATTTGGTGAACTTTCTTCAACATTGGGTTTCTCTTTAATACTCTCCCGTAAAGCCCGGTAACAGTTGTTGTATGCAGAGTTTCTCCCATCTCAGCTGCTGAAGCATTTAACTCCGTCAGAGTAGTCATAGTCGGACGGTGGCCTTCCTCATTACGGCCACTCAGTTTTTGAGGACAGCCTACTCTAGGCATATTTACACATATGCCATATTCTTTCCATTTCTTCATGATAGATTTAATTGAACTCTGGGGGATGTTCAGTGACTTGAACATTTTTTTGTATCCATCCCCTGACTATTCTATAACCTACTCAGGAGTAGCTTAGAGTGTTCTTTGTCTTCATGGTGTAATTGTATCCTGGAATGCTGATTAACCAGTGACTGGACCTTCAGAAACAGGTGTCTTTATACAACAATCGCTTGAGACACATTCACTGCACTCAGGTGATATCCATCTCACTAATTGTGAGACTAGTAGCACCAATTGGCTGGACTTCTGTTGAATTAGGTCAGTCACTTTTTATTGATAGACATGACTTTGTAGACATCTGTTTCACATTGACATTAAAAAGTTTATTTTTAGATTTTTCTTGTCAAAAAGATCTCAAGAAAATTTTTTTTTTAAAAACACGTTTTTTGGTTCAAATATAAATGAGGTACGTGTTTTTGGGAGGAGTGGCTTGCCTAAAAATGCAGGTTAATGAGTAAATGTAATGTAACTCAATGTCAGAGTTAGATAAGTGGTAGGGTTAGGTATTTCGGAAGAGCATTTATTTGTACAACAGTCACAGGGCTTGTAAGTACATTTACTAGGGGTGGGAGAAATAATCAATTCTTAGATGCATCTAGATACGGATGTAGATGATTCTGAATCTATTTACAAAAGTCAAAAAACGATTTTCTAAATGTTCATTTACAACGTAATGTTGACGGAACGCAAGAAGCAGAACTCGTAATTGTGGAAGTGCAGCGCCCGGACAGTCGATGGCGTGCACACAAAAAAACATGAGATGGCTGAGTCCAACATTCAACTGGCAGCCTCTGCTTTAAAAGCAAGTGTGTGGAACAGGGATGAAAATTAACTTTTTTGTAAACTTGCCACTGTTGCTGGTAAATTCTAAAATCTACCAGCCACTCAACATGTTTACCAGCCACTTTTATATTTAAGCGTTGATGTGTACAGTACAATGCCTGGAAGCATATTTTTCTTGTACATGGCATGCACATAGTACTTCCCAATCAGGAGTTGATTATTCAGTAATTATATGATACCAATGAATGATTACAGGGGTGAAACTATTCAAGGGTCATCTACTAAGCCGTGAAATAACAGGAAATGAAGTCTGAATAGACAAAGTGGTTCAAAATGAAGGTTAGATGGTTAGAAATCTCTATCAATATTTCCCTGCAACTTACAGGAATTTACAAATTTCAACTTATTTCATATGTTCAACTGCACTGGACCCACACAAAGGAAGTGGAAGTTGCATCATTAGGTTATTAGGAGGTTAGTAATAGCAATATCTACTTGCAACTATAGAATTTACTGTACTTAATTATTCCCTATGTTCAACCGTTACGATGTAACGCCACATTTTAATTTACTTCCGTTCTTGTAAACTCCGACAAAAGAGTAGCCAGCTCAGCTGACCGGAGCGCGGAGTAAAAATTAGTTGCAGTGAAGAGTTCAAGTGAGGGCTTGCTAGCAGTAGAACGGCCAAGATGGTCTTTTGGCCGTTTTCAAATATGTGCAATAACTTTGTCTGTATTTTTAATTTAGAATAGTTTTTATAAATTACACAAAAGACAAAGACAATATGATATGTTTTACCTATTTCGGCCATAAGCGGTCATATTATAATAATAATAACAATAATAATAATAATATATTTAATTTGTAAAGCACTTTACATTTAAATAAATCTCAAAGTGCTACAGGAAAAGCGCCAATAAAAGAAAACATTAGTAAAAGAAAAACACCTGAAAGTCAAAAGCAACTTAGAGGTCATAGGCTCTGCTAAAAAGGAAATTTTTAAGTGTTTTTTTAAAACATTCAACAGTCTGTGGTGCCCTCAGGTATTCAGGGAGGCTGTTCCATAGACGAGGGGCGGCAGAACAGAATGCTCGGTCCCGTAAGGTGCAGAACTTAGTCCTGGGGGGGGTGGAGATGGTGAGAGTTGGTCGAGCGCAGGGGTTGAGATGAGGTTTGTGTGGTTAGCAGTTCTTTAAGATAGGAGGGGGCGTTGCCATGGACGCACTGGTGAGTGAGGAGGGAGACCTTGTAATCAATCCTGGCGGAGATGGGAAGCCAATGAAGTGAATGGAGGATTGGATGCTCTTGCTGGGAGTTCCAATGAGTAGTGCATTGCAGTAATCCAGCCTGGAGGAGACAAAGGCATGGATGAGCTTTTCGGCGTCAGGAAAGGAGAGTGAGGGTCGGAGTTTGGCAATATTTCTGAGGTGATGGAAGGAGTTTTTGCAGAGACGTTTGATGTGAGCCTCAAAGGTGAGGTGAGGGTCAAATATGACACCAAGGTTAGTGACGGATGTGGAGAGGGGAATGACCTGCCCGGAAAACGTGATGCTGGTTATGGAGAATGACTGGATCTGGTGATGGGTGCCAACAAGTATGACTTCTGTTTTGGAGCTGTTTAACTGCAGGAAGTTGTGCTTCATCCACGCCTTTATCTCCTCCAGACAGGTGGTGATAGTAGATAGTGGTGATGGTGGAAGCAAAGTTGCAGAGGGGCGTGAGTCCATTTTAATGTACAGTTGTGTGTCATCTGCATAACAGTGAAATGAGACTCCAAAGCGACTGATGATCTGGCCAAGGGGGAGCATGTAGAGTGTGAAGAGGGTGGGGCCAAGGACTGACCCTTGAGGGACCCCACAGGTGACAGTGTGTGTCCCTGATCTTGCACCTCCAATGGAGACGTACTCTGTCCTGTCGGTGAGATACGAGTGGAACCAGTCGAGAGCGGTGTCAGTGAGTCCGATGGTGTGATGTAGCCGCTTGAGAAGTATACAGTGGTCGACAGTGTCGAATGCTGCAGACAAGTCAAGGAGGATGAGGAGAGAGGGTGAGCCAGCATCAGCCGTCATCAGCAAGTCGTTTGTGACCCTCTTCAGAGCTGTTTCAGTGCTGTGGGCGGAGCGGAAACCAGACTGAAACCTTTTGCAAAGGTTGTTGTGTTTCAGGTGATCCTGTAGGCGGGCAGAAACAGCTTTTTCTAGTATCTTGGAGAGAAATGGAAGGTTGGAAATGGGCCTGTAGTTGGCAAGGATTTCAGGGTCCAAGGAGGGTTTTTTAAGGATTGGTCTGATTATGGCAGTTTTTAGGGCAGGTGGAACATGGCCAGCTTGGATGGAGTGGTTTATCAGTGTGGTGATCAGAGGACTTATGATAGAGATGTTTGTTTTCACCAGGGCTGTAGGAAAGGGGTCGAGGGCACAAGTAGAGGGTTTCATCCTCCTGATTAGGGCTGCACGATTCTGGAAAAAATGGGAATCACGATTTTTTTGCTTAGAATTGAGATCACGATTCTCTGGCACGATTTTTTTCACAAAATGTTTATTGCACTGATGAACTTGAACAAAACAAAAAAAAAAACATTGTTGTATGGCAGAGGCATACTACTATGCCTCTGCCAAAGCAATGTTTTTTTGTTTTGTTAGTTCTATCATTGGATGATAAATGATTTTTACAAAAGTAAAAAAAAAATTAGTCTTCAAGATGAGAGGGCATCCTCTAATACCTCATGTTGTACAGTGTTTATTGGGGCCGTAGCTTTGGCGAGGTGATATGTGATAGCTGCTGTGATCGGCTTTCTAAAACGGAGGCATAATATTCTTCCTTTTCCAAAAGCCGCCTCAGAGGTAGGCGTAAACATGTAACGTGAAGCCCGAAGTTGGGCTGCAAACAGTTGACAACAAATTTGTCTTCAAAATAAGAGCTTTACATTGCACCCCATTGGAGTTTAGAACTGGGTTCTTAGCGGGGGGCTTTTAAATTGTAAGTAGCGACCGTTCCTAGATTGTCGCTACAACAACAAGCTAGCAGTCGAGGCGGAAATAAGTGTACCGTCCGAGGCAGCAAATCGGCGGACCAAAACAGACCCCCAATTTGCCGCCTTCTGTCTAAAACCGCGGACCTAGCCGTCAATAGGACGGGCAGATTGGCGGCTTGCTGCCCTGTCTAAAAACGGCTTCTCACACTCCTTCCAAACACTCAACTGCAGGTGGGCTTCCGCCACTGAATCACGTGTTGTAAAGACGCTTTACCACAGGTTGAGGGAGGAGGCAGCGGCCGTGCTGCGTTTGGGGGCGCTTCAAAAAATCCGGGAGGAAAATAGGAGCATTTGTTTGTGATTCGGCTCGAGATATAAAATGCTTCAGAATCGCTGTGTGTAGAAATGAGATCACGTGTATGTGTGAATCGAGATCGCGATTTTTTAACGATTTTTTGTGCAGCCCTACTCCTGATGATGTCCTCAACCTCTTGCTGTGAGACTTCAGGGAAGCAGTGGAGAGGCTGGGAGATCGCAGACTGTGGGTCGACAGTCAGGATAGGTAGAGTGAAGAGACAGCCAGATAGGATGGCACGGATGGAGTCAATTTTGGAGCTGAAAAAGGCCATGAAATTGTTGCAGTGTTCTTCTGTAGTTTCTATGTGCGGGGCTGTTTGTGGCTTGAGGAGATGATTAATGGTGGAGAATAGCTGCTTAGAGTTTCCAGTATTCTCTTTTATTATGTTGGAGTAAAATTTTGATTGTGCTTCTCTGAGGGATTTTGAGTAGGCCCTTTGATTTTCCCGATGGCTTGTTTATGCACAGTGAGTTCCGAGGCTTTGTAACGCCGCTCCAAAGCACGCCCAGCTGTCTTCATTTTCCGCAGTTCGTTAGTGAACCAGGGTGTTGAATGGGAGAAGCTGACTGTTCTGGTCCTAACGGGTGCATAGAGATCCAGGATGTTACCCAGGGTTTTATGATAGAAATCCACAGAATCACTGGCTGATGAAAGCTGAGCAGAAAGAAGGCACTGGAGGTCCACAGTCAGATTTTCTTGGTTGATGTTTTTCAGGTTCCTAAAGCGGAGTTGGTGTTTTTTCTTAATATTGGGGGATGGAAATGGTAACTCCATGGAGATGACCTTGTGGTCAGACACGCCCAGGTCATACACCTGTAGATTGCTGATACGGGCAGAGTCCGTGATGACCAGATCGAGAGTGTGCCCCCTGGTGTGAGTGGGTACATCAACATGTTGAGTGAGATTAAAACAGTTCAAAAATTGAAGAAATTCAGCAGCAAGACAGCAGGATGGGGTATTCAAGTGGATGTTCATGTCTCCCAGTATAATTGTATTAGCAGATGTAGTACAGAATGATGAGAAGAGGTTGTACATCTCCGGAATGAAAGCTGGGTTTGGTTTGGGTGGACGGTAGATGAGAAATACAGTCATGAGGAATGGAGGCTTACATTTAAATGCAAGGCATTCAAAAGAGGACAGTTCAGGTAGAGACAGGGGGGACAGATCCAGCTCATCACAGTAGATGACAGACAGACCACCGCCACGGCCTGTGCTGCAGGCTTTCTGGAGGTAGTGGTAACCAGGAGGACAGGTCTCATTTAAAACAGAAAACACATCTGGTTTGTGCCAGGTTTCTGTGAGGCACATTAAATCCAGATGTTTGTCCAGGATGTGGTTGTGTATGAGACAAGGAGTGCCAGGAGTCCGGTTGTGGCAGGGAACACTGTAGCCGTCTCGTTAGCTGCTAAGCTAGCAGTTGGCAGTTTGGCGTCCGCTACCAGCCTCTTGAGAGGGGTAGCTGGCTAACAGTTTGATGAGTTGACTGAGGGTTCCCGGAAAAGCAGGGGCAGCGGCAACAGGGTATCCAGGTGAATATCCCTTGATGGCAGACTGGATGGAGACGGGAGTCTCTGGAAGGTGGTTAACTGGCAGCAACTGATCGTCAGTTATTCAGGAGGTCAATCCGCTGTTAGCCATTGCAGGAGTACGATGGCAGTAGGTGGGTGGACAGACATCAGATTCGGTTACAGCAATTGTGGTAACAAGTACACTATTGTAGACTATTTTCTCAGTTAAATCAGTAAGTTAAACGAACTGAAAAAGAGAAAGGAGAAGCGGCGAACCAGCAGCGCCAGCGTCCTCTCCTGTCCTCGGTTGCTAGGCAAAATATTGACCGCACATCATTTCGCGGGGTTTCATTGTTACATTGTTTGTGCTTCTTTGCGAATTAACTTGTAAGTTAATTACTATATAGTTGTATTATATCGCCTGGTTAGCACCATGGACAAACAAAAATGGGGGTTCCCTCCTCCGTGAAACAGCAAGCGGAGCTGTTCGGTGCTGAAGTGATGCGACTCTGACTGTGTAGCAGGGAAAGCCGAGGAAGAATGTCTGCATCTTGAATACCAGGCACACAGGAGTGGGCACCTTTAGTGGGGCGAAGGCAACACCAGAGTCTGTGATGTACTACAACAACACAGAGTACAGCAAGGACATCCTGGACCAGATGGCGAGGACGTACTCCGTCAGAGGCGGTACAGAAGATGGCCAGTGGCGGTCTTCTATAACATCCTCGACCTGGCTGGGATCAATGCCCGCATCTTATTCAAGGAGCACCAGCAGCAGGAGAGCCCGGAGGAAAGTCCTGCCACAGCTGACAGAGGAGCTGAGGGCAGAATACATGGAGGGGAAAGCGGCCGTGGCAGTCGGCAAAGGTGGGCAGCAGCGGAAGCAACCACCGCAGCAGCAGCAGCAGACACAGAACTGGAGGCAGGGCCGGTCCGAAAGAGCTGCAAACGGAACCAAACGTCGGACACTTGAAATGCCACAAGCCTGTGTGTGGTAACTTTGCGTGGAGAGCGGAGGTAATCTGTAGACTGTGACCAGTGATCGGAATGAACCCACCACAGTGGCTGGTAAACTGATTGAATTCACCCGCCAGTACGCAAATTCACCCGCATTTGGTGGGTGGCGGGTGCTAATTTCCATCCCTGGTGTGGAAGCAACTAATATTTTGGAAACACGACAAACATGAGAAACCACATTAAACGTTTCCACCCATAGGAGAAAGAAAAACAGTTGGTTGTATTTGCCTCCAACCAGAGGACCATTGAACAAGCGATATCAAATTTTCCACCCAACTCGGAAAGAGCGAAGCAAATTACAAACTCTATTGCAACTTTGATTGCCAAGGACTTGCGTCCGTATTCAGTCGCGCTTTGTTGCGCACCGCTTGCATTTCAACACATTGTGCAAAAAGTTGTTGCACAATGTGTTGAAATGCAAGCGGCATAAAGTAGCATAGCATTGGGATATGCTCCCTATTACCCATAACAGGAGGATTGTGTGATAGGAGAAGTCTTATTCTTATCTTTGACTAAGAGCAGCTTTTTCTTTAATGACCCATAGAGAAGAAAAATGAATCTGTTTATTTTTTTATTATCAGTGACCAAAAGTAATCATGTTTTAGTATAAGAGCTGATACATAGGTCCATAATGTGTTGAAGTGCAAGCTGCATTGATTATTGCATTGAAAGTTTTTTTTTTATTTTACAGCTACAGTACACTGTTTTTCTCTCAGGGATATGCTCATTGCCTATAACAGGAGGATTCTGTGTTTACAGAAAGTCATATCTATTTGTGACAAAGAAAAGCTTTTTCTTTAATAGAATATTGGAATCTGTTGATTTCTTTTTCAATGATCATCACAAAAGTAGAAAGTGATTAGCAAACTCAGATTTGATTATTATTATTATTATTTGAAATCATGCATGGAAATGTACACAAAAAAATTGTTGCATCGAGATGCATCGATAATCGCTTAAGAATCGAATCGTTGACCTCAGAATCGGAATCGAATTGAATTGAATTGAATTGAATCAAATCGAATTGAATCGTGAAGTGCCAAGAGATTCCCACCCCTAACATTTACATACAATAGCAACACTGGTGAGAATCATGGAGCAGAAGCAGATTTTGTGTAACATTAATGACAGAGCCATCTGAGGTGGCGTTGGAGTCCACAAAGAGCAGCATTATTCGTGGAATATTGTAACGACAAGTTCAACAGGCATACCTGCAAAATGGTAAATGGACTTGCATTTCTATAGCACTTCACCTGTGTGCTGACTGCTCAAAGCACTTTACAACACTTCAAAATCACACACATATTCATACATTCGATGGCAGATGATGCCATGCAAGGTGCCGACATGCTCATCAGGAGAGATTTCGTCTTTAGTATCTTGCTCAAGGATACTTGGATGTGCTGGGGAACTGAAACAGCAACTGTCTGGTTAGACTGAATAAAAAGTGCACTTTTTCCAAAACCTCCTTTCCATCGATAAAAGCCTTTAGTGTTATTCCCTATACTTTTTTCAATTAAGTCACCTCCCCAGTTCAGATTTAACATCGCTTTTTTATTTTTTTTTAGGGAATTGCTAACAGTGAGTTGTGTGTATTGACGGTACACTTGGATCAAGATAAACCACAGTTGGGTGCTGAGAATTCATGTGTTCAACATAGTATATATGCTTATCTTATGCATACAAATAAATCAAAACCTGGGCAAAGACTATCTTGTGCATGAGTAACATTTCAAGCACTCTATGTAGTGAAATGTGGCCTCAAAATAGTTTTTCCTCTCTAAGACTTCTCCAGGGCTAAATCATTTCCAAATATCTATCAATCTATTGACAGTCTCATCAGCCTCAACTGCAAGACCGCAAAGAAAGTGGAAAAGCAGTTTCTTTTTAAATCTTCGATAGTCTGTGTTCTCTGTTCTCCTGAGTCCTGACATTAGCTTTCTTATTAGATGTCAGGTGTGTGTAGGTTCTAATATCTGCAGGCCTAGAGTTCATCATCCATTCTTGCATTGATTTTTCAACTGTGCAATGGCCATTCGTCCGCATGTGACTTGATTGTGTGTTTTGTTTTCAGCTGAAATTCTGTGTTGCATAACTTGAGTTATAATTAACAACTATATCCAGTATGTACCCAAAGCACGGTCTGAGTACTGTGAGCTTTAGCTTTCACTGCTTAAGTTTCTGAGGAATGCACTGATATGTCCTCGTGCCTTGCTACTTGGAGCTCTTAATACTTTGCTACTCCCTGGATTTGGTCCGTTAACAACATGCTAATACCATAATCATGCTGGTTTGTGCACATTGTGTACCTACCTCTTATTATTCATTATTCTTCAACAATGTTTTGTGTCTGTGGTGTGTTCCGGGAGACCCGGAGCCATGAAATAAAATCCAAAGTCACATCACAATCTAAAGACACAGGGTGCAGTTGTATGACATCTTACTGTAAAACAGAAAAACTTAAGTGAGGAATGATACTCTCGCTGACCACTGACCAATGTACATAGTTGAAGGAGCAGGGTCAATTCTTGACTTTATGGGGGGAAAAAGGACAGCCTTAATGTGAACAGCCTAGCACTGCACACGGAATGTCTTCCAGGAGACTGTCTGAAAACATGTGCCATTATCTCCATATATAAATGATATTCACTATGTGTCAGCAGGTGTTTCACTTGATGAGGTCGTTCAGAATAGTGTTGGTACACCTCGGCAAATTTAAATGATTGAAGCAGTGTTAATTAGACCTGTGCATAATTCTTTAGGATTACAGCAACTTGCCATTAGCTTCCACCAAATTTTAGCTAGTCTTTCTGAGGACCATTCAAAACAAGAAAAATCAAAGACAATAAAGCTAAATATTGTCAGCTGTAAGGCACACTACCAGCCAAATACAGAAATCAGAAAACAAGTTAACAGACTTTACACATGAAACTGCAAATAAAAACAGTCAAAAGCTTCCAAAAACAACAAGAATCACATCTAAATGAAACTCATCAGTTCCAGCCTCAGGGACTTTTTGAACAATATTCTGATTTTTAACCTGCCTGCTGCTGGAAAAATGTGTGATGTTTCATATCATGCTCTGCAGTTTATTTATTGTCATAAATCATTCTATACAACAGTATTTTTCCACCATTTGGATGATGATTTTTATGCTTCCTCTTGGCAAAGATGAAGGGTTAGCTTTGTACAACCAACGTAAGAATCGTGTCACATAGTGCATACGGAAGAGAGCGACAAAGTGCTCAAAACAAACCCCAGACTGAGACATTACATGGGTTTGGTCTGCATATTGGCCTTTTTGTCATGTTTTATTTCTGAATGTATTATTTTCGAAACAGCTGCATTAGAAGTTCAGACAGCTGGATAAATTTTGTTTGTTTAAAAATGATGTACATTTTTTTTTCTCTTGGATTAAACCATTATTCCATTATTCAGTCATAATTCAGTCTGTACCAAGCACACTGACTCATACACATTTTGCTTGAATTTTTCTAATGATGGCAATAGATATCATACAAAAAAAAAGCTCTTTATAGCTTAGAATAGATCTGACCTTAAAACCATCATGTTTAGATGTTTTTTTTGGAAAAATTAGGAAATGGTTGATACTAAAAATACCTAATTTATTCAAAAACATATTATATTCTGAGTAGAATAATGTGTGATACACCCAGGTAAGTCATGTATTGGCTGTGTTATAAGCCTGCAAATAACGTTGAGAATAATGTGCATTACTTATTATTGATATTATTATAAAATTCTCTCTTAAAGTCAGTGGAAGAAGTGGAAAGGAGAGGGCTTTTTAAATAGGAGGTAGACAAATGTAGAGTGAGAGTGAATGCCTCATGAAGCTATTTCTTCCAGTGACTGACTGGTTGCTGCTGTTTATTATTTAATTAGTGCTGCAGGAGCACAAAGAGAGAATTGTGCTTTAAGCTGTCATCATTCCCTCCCCACATGGATCCAGGGAACTTGTTTACTGTACACACAAGTGTCACATTGAGCTGACAATCCTCCGGCTTTCAGCTTATCATAAGTGTAATAACTAGGTTTTAATGTCATGCTACTTGACAATATAAATCTGTCTGGTATGATAAGATTAGAAAGTGATGAATAATCACTACCCATATTCAGTTCAATTATTAGAATGACTTTACATGGCCACATGTTTAAATTAGACTTGGTTAATCAGTTGATTTCCTGGGACTGCTATCTGGTTACGCTTGACTTTTGTCGATTTCATGTCTTTCAGATCACACACTACAAACAGTATCCTCCAGATGTCAGCAAAATCTACTCGTACTTTGAATGCCGACGCAAGAAAGGCTCCCAGTTCAATGAAGTGGTGTTCTTTGGGCTTCAGTATCTGATGAAGAAGTACCTTACAGGTACATTTACATTCTCTCCTTTTATCGAAAACATGAAGTTATGAAGTTATTAAGGAAACCTATTGGAAAGAGTAGAGACTTTACAGTTCAAGAGAATATAATTGAAAGGAATACTTTGTGATAAAACTGTTATCCGCAGCATTTTTGTGTCCACCGAGGAGGAATATTCCATGCACTATTGATAGCCCAATGAATTAATAAAAACATAGAGTATAAGTAAATATCATGTTACAGACAGCAAAACCTTCATGAGTTACTACGAGGCAAATCAGCAAACGCTTCCTCATTCAATGGTTGCCCGTTGTAGGCCTGGGCGGTAATACTGAAAGGTCTATCATGATAGTGATGTTTCATATTGGCCGGTATCATGATTACTGATCATTTTTAAAAACCATATCATATCATATTTGTTTTTCATATTTTTATCATTCAACACACCACAAGGTTGAATTTAACATCTTTGTTTTGAATGTAACCACTTTATTAAGGCACACAGGTTATAATTATGTTAACACAACAGTAAAAATATGCCAATTTGATATGAAAAGCCGATTCTATTTTATTCACAATTTCCTCTCCATCAGTACTCACTCTCTCACTCTGGTGTTAATTGGTTGTGCTTGAGTTTTTCTCGCAGTTGGTTTGTATAACGCTTGGCCAGCGGTGGAGCTGATGCAACAGATCATCAGCCGTATTAGCTACTGTGTGAGTTAGCAAGTGATCTACAGTTTCACAGGTGGAGCAGAGCTGGTTTTGAGAGAACTGCGGTGGGACCCATAATGACACCTCTGTCATGCCTTTTCTCTTGTTTTCAGTCACGTGGCGATGTTGCAACTGAACTTCACACCTGTTAAATTCTATTCTGGTCGTGTGCCACTTGTAACATTATGAAAGGATACCATAGGCTGTAAGCCAGGGCATAGTCACTATGTGCTCTAAAAATGGTTTTCATTTAATGCATACACATGAAGCTATCAGACATTTTGGCTATTGATAAAGTGTCTATTGCCGACACATTGCCTTTGTTTTATTGCCCAGGCCTGGCCAGTAGCACGCTTGACTTAGGCTAGTTCACACAGCCAAAGTAAATGGTTTCCAGCTAAAATGGTTTCCAACACCATATGGAAACAAAAGAAAATTCACCAGTACTCCTTCATGTATTAGCTGATTACTATTTGATGGCAGTCCAGACTGTGACGATTGTGTGGATGATTTTCTGCATGTGACTGAGGTCGTTTTAACTTTTTGTGCTCTCCAAAGGCCAAGTTGTCACTGAAGAGAAGATTCAGGAAGCCAAAATCTTCTACCAGATGCATTTCAAGCAGGCTGTGTTTGATGAAGAAAGCTGGAGGAAAGTCCTCGAGGTATACAAACAGATTTTTCAACTGACAGTCTGTCTAGAAAGATTCACAGAGAGAGAAGCAGTCAAAATCATATATTAAAGATAAAGTAAATGTGCTTGACACTGTCAGAAACATGATGGCCGTCTTCCTATCCGGATAAAAGCTGTCCCTGAGGGAAGGATCATACCGAGAGGCAACGTGCTCTTCACTGTGGAAAACACAGATCCTAACTTCTACTGGCTCACAAACTACATTGAGGTATGTTGGTGAAGGTTCTCAGTCATCAAGGTCATGTTAATTCTAGGTGCTGTATCGGAGACAACTGGACTTGCCTCAGTTTTTTTGTTTCACCTCCGATCCAAGAGGCTTCTTCAGCTTAACTAACTGGAGCGGAGTTGCAGGCTTTTAAACTCTGTGTTTCATTTAATTTATGGAGAGGTTGTTTTGTCTCCACAGAGCAGACAGAGGGGAGGAAACGGAAAAATTAACAACATCTTCATTCCTTATGTCGTGAAAATATCTGAGAAATTCAGGAGGATCTTCAAAAAAACATCATATCCCGGTTCACTTCAAACCTAACAACACACTGAGGCAGAAACTTGTCCATCCTTAGGACAAAACACCCAGGCATAAACAGAGTAACATAGGTTATTCTGTTCTATGCTGCACAGATTTGTACATTGGGCAGACAAAACAACCTCTCCATAAATGAATGGCACAACACAGGAGGGCCATCTCCTCAGTTAGCAATTAACAGCAGTATTTCCCCTATAGACATCTAGCAGCAGCACACCACTGCTGCTGATATGTAACTGCCACTGATCATTTTTTGTATTGTTTTTTTACGAAAGAAGAGGAGGAAGAGTAGGCAAGAGAGAAGTGGGGAGGGCTGCTTTTTATCTCACAGTTAGTCTATATTATTTTGTGCTACAGACACATCAGATATCTACAGGTCAATTAACACACCTGCAAGTAACAGCAGAAAAGAGAGGGCGCCTTCTTATAACTTTGGAAACTAGCATATCAATTTGCACTGTCACACACTGACGTCAGTAAAGCTTAGAAACGGAAAGTTGTATTTTTCTTGTCACTGATACTTCATATCCTGACCTGTCCACACACGAGTAAAGCATTAATCATACATACAAGGAATTGAGGGCTTAGCTGATTATGTCAGTTTAAAGCTTATGGTAAATGGTCTGCATTTTTATAGCGCTTTTCCAGTCTAATGACAGCTCAAAGCGCTGTACAACACATGCCACATTCACCCATTCACACACACATTCATACACTGATGCCATGCAAGGCGCCAACTGCTCATCAGGAGCAATTTGGGGTTCAGTATCTTGCTCAAGGACACTTTGACATGCAACTAGGGGGAGCCGGGATTCGACCCTCTCTACCCACTGAGCCACAGCCCCCCTTATAACAAGCGTTTAGCTGAAGGAAGCAATTGAACACAGATTCAAATTTATCATTCAGTCAGAAAAGTAAAGAAAAACTGTCCAACTTCATCTTCACATGCATTGTAAATAACAGCAAGCACAGTTCTGTGTTAAGGCTAATTTGCGGAACAAATCATGACAAACAAAACATGTGTTCATTAAAAAAATCAGCAATTGAGGTTTAGAATACACATACAAGGAATCCCTAAAATGCTAAAAATTTGCTAAAAAGTATTTGAAGTACAGCCAGATTTCACAAGGTCTTATGAATTGAATGAAGTTTCAACGTTCATTTTTATTTTTGATGACATGAACTGGGAAACATTTGGGTTAGTTGGCATGGAATGACCCTCCTCATCTTCCAATTTTATTTCTCTCAACAGAGTTGCTTCCTCACTATCTGTTCTCTTTTCTCCCCAATCCTATCCCATTTTATTCATCCCCTCTGCTGGCTGTAGACCATGCTGCTCCAGATGTGGTATCCCATCACAGTAGCTACCATATCCAGGGAGTTTAAGAAGATCCTGGCCAAGCACCTGAAGGCCACCTCAGGGAGCCTGGAAGGCCTGGACTTGAAACTGCATGACTTTGGCTACAGAGGAGTCTCCTCACAGGAGGTCAGGAATACTTTATTTGATAAGAAACCAGTATTTAAATTGAGAAAATCTTAGAAAGCAGAGCTTTTCCAGATTCTAATTTTGACCATTGCAACTTGCTGCTGTTGACATTGTGCTGTACAGACACTGTTGACACCATGCAGAATAATTTCTACATAAGCAAAATACAGCAGAAGATCAGCCTATTTTTGCATATATTGTGTCATGCCAGTGTTATCAAATCATTTTATGATGCGATTGTATGAAAGGTTAGATTAAACGCATCGATGAAAGTCAGGGGGAATGTCTTACACAAAAAGCATAAAGCTCTTATACAACAGAGATGGTGGATGTGTTTTATTGAATGTGCGTTTCATAAGATATTTGTAAAATAATGACGTCATCAGTTTCACTTTAGATTGAGTGTGTTTATGATATGAAGGCAGACTAGTGTCAGTGCAGTGGTAACAGAATGTGTGCCTGCATCTTTTATAGTAGAGCGGTTCAGTATACTAATGACCAGTTCTTTATCACTTATTCTCCAAGCTGAACTGAATGTACAATATCATTAATGCCACTGACAGAAACAGTAGCTTTTTGTATCGGAGTTCTTCTCACAAGGAAGTAAAAGTAGGTCAGGTCATCAGGTCATCTGGCCCTGGTATCCATCAGAACCAGCAGTTCAGTCATTGGCATTGATGATGAGATGTTTGTCAAGTAAATTTCTCTGCAATTACTGAAAATTAAATGACTGGATCAAAGAAGAAGATAAACGCGAAGACATAGTTTGAAGCAGCAGTGATAGACAATGTCCACCTCTACTCCTTAGTCTGCAGCATTAGGTGGAGCAGCTCACCTGGTGAATTTCTGCAGCACAGACACAGTAGCTGGGCTGCTCATGGCTCAGCGGTACTATGGCTGCCCCATGGCTGGCTTCTCCATTCCAGCAGCAGAGCACAGGTAAAGTACATACGCACAGAGATGTATAAATCATGGATAATACTGTGTACATAAATAAATGTAGTTCATTGGCACTTCATAATTAAGTAGAAAAAGATCCTGTTTGCAACCGTTTTTATTTTATTTCAGCTTTTGCTATTGAATTAAAGCGAAACTCTCGCCAAAAAGCAACCAAGGCTTTATTTGGGAATGAATATGAGTCAAACCTTCGTGTGAAAGCATAATTACGACGAAAGAGGCACTTTTAAGATTTACTGTAGTTTCGGTTTTGGGCACGTTAATTTTGAACGGGAGTGCATGGGGCAAGACATGCTAGCATCAAAATCGCTATTTTTAGAACACTAAGAAGGCTCGACACAACATGAAACTTTGCTCGTAGCATCACTAGGGTCTCTACTCATGAACAAGAGCATTGAGAACATTGTTTGTGTACACAGAGTTTATGAAAAAGAAGGTTTTTGAACTACTCACGTTAGCTGCTGCAGGCAAAAAGTGTCGATCCCCGAGTGCGACCCGACAGGCACGCTTGAGGAGCGGTTCACCATTACTCTCCTGCCTGTCAGGTCGCACTCGGGGGACTCGGGATCGAAACTACCGTAAATCCTAAAAGTGCCTCTTTCGTCGTAATTATGCTTTTACACGAAGGTTTGACTCATTCAATCCCAAATAAAGCCTCGGTTGCTTTTTGGCGACAGTTTCGCTTTAATGTCACTAATCTGCACAGTTGATTGTCAGTTAGCTGCGGGAAAACTGTAACACCATCAGGAGTTGTATCTTCAAATATTACTATATAGAACTAGTATTAATATCTAGACTACTACAAGACTTTACTCAAGTTCTTTACTCCCTTCCTGTCATCCAGTACCATCATCTCCTGGGGGAGGAGCAGGGAGAAGGAGGCGTTCGAACAAATCTTGGACCAGTTCTCCTCAGGGCCAGTGTCGGTGGTCAGTGACAGTTATGACATCTTTAATGCCTGTAAACACATCTGGGGTGACAAGCTGAAGGAGCGAGTCATGGAGCGCAGCCAGGACTCATGTCTAGTTATCCGGCCAGACTCTGGAGACCCTGCAGAGACCCTTATTGAGGTAAATAACAGTGCCTCATTAGTCAGTGCTGGACAACAACAAAACAACTATTATCTTATCTATTGGAATCAGGCATTTTACTTCAATGCCTGACTTGAATTTTAATTTTACAAATATTTTTAAACTACCAATAAAGTTAAGAGAAAAATTAAGTGTGTATACAACTACCATGGCAAAACAATTTGGGAACCATTGATTTAGTCAGTATTAGAGATTCTTTAGGTCATGAGCAGTTGTTCCCTCCATCAAGTAGGTTATGTTTTCACCTGCGTCCATTTGTATGTTGGTTGGTTTGTCAGCAGGATAAAACAAAAACTACTGAACCAGACTCTTGGTGTGGATATTGATAAATGGACAGATCCAGGCATTTTTCCCACCATCTTTAACATTGTGAAAAAAGGATAAACAGGTGTTTTATGTACTGTTTTAATCTGAATTTGCTGATGGGTTAAATTAAGGAGGAATTAAATTTTCTACTCAGAAAACCACCACTTTTTTATTGTTTCTAATGAAAGTAGTGTTCATCCTTTCAGCAAGAAAGAGTGGACATTTTTGCCTTTTCACATCTTAATTAATTCAGCATGCAGTAAACAGTCAATATGGATAGGAGGTTGTTTTTGCAAAAAATCTGAGTTTCTCATAATTTTGTCTTAAGCGGAACTGACAGGTTTTTATCTTGATAGTAAAACTAGGGGCCAAGAAAGTGGCAGTTATTGTGGTTAAATGAAAAAAAAATTTCTCACCTGTGCCTTTCTTTAAGAAGAAGTGATGGTTTAGTCTTTTCACCTTTGACAGTTAGTCTTGGTCATTCCTCTGTTATGAAGCTAATAAAATCTACCTGAGGTTGTAAGATGTTTAGACTTCTCCATCTTAACATGCCTGATGCCTACATGTACGAATCAAACTCTAAAATAAAATCATTCAAATGTCATTTTTAGGTCATCAAGATATTGGAGGAGTGTTTTGGTTGTTCCCTGAACTCTGTGGGATATAAGGTGCTGCCATCTTACCTGCGAATCATTCAAGGAGATGGCATTGACCTCAGCTCAGTGGAAGAGGTGAGAGAAAGTTTGGTTGTTGAACTAGTCTGAATTAATCTTTACTCTTCATTACACATTTTATTTGGTACTTAATTGTTTCGTTTTTTTTACTGACGCAGATTTAGGTTTCCTTTTATGAACATTACTTCCATTAACACAATATCTACATTCTATACATAGGGGCTTAACATTTTTATAGCATGGTCCTGTTTATGTAGTTTTGACTGTAATTCATCTTGGTCATGATGCCATTTTATCCAAACTAGTGCAGTGCCCGTAAGAAAAATGTATTCCTATAAAAAAGTGGGAGGTTAAGGAGCTTTTTCATGGATGGCCAAATGAGGCTGTGTTTGAAGGTGGGACGTCAGGGATATTTAGGTTTGTTGTGAAATCCGATATTCCAGGGTATAATTGGCTGTTTTTGACTATTTTTGATTTTGCCATTATATTTCACCTTAAAAACTATTTACTTGGTGTCATTATTTTCAGCACAACCTCACATGTGTGACTGTACAGTTATTTTTTTATTTTGACATACTGTATTAACACAATGGACCTAATATCACAAAAAAAAAACATAAAATCCGAGTAGATAAAGTTAGATTTTTTTACTGTGAAAACCACAAATATGTTTAACAAACCATTTTTACTTGTAATGCAAATATAAATTGTTGTTTGCTAAATTTGTGCATACATTTTAAACATTTACGAAGTTATATGTAACTATTTACATTTAAATGCAGGCAATGCTCAGGTCTGCCTGAGCTCCTTCCAGCTGAATAAAGAGCTGCACTGCCTGCTCCACATTCAGCTTCTCCTCATTGTTCTGACTCATTAAACAAAAAACCGACTCCACTAAACACACTACACCAAACATTACATAACACACTAACTACACACTCCAAACACAAATCACACAAATGTCACAAATCTCTCAACTCTCAAAATCGCTGTCTATACACCGACCGTTGTTCGGCCTGTCAATCATCCGTCTAGGTCCCTCCCACAACTTCCTGTTCCTCAACAACCAAACTTGCTGCTTGGACACTTTAGTGACAAAAGCCCGATTTTACCGTTTCTTCCTGCACCAGACACAAAGCAAACGTGACGGCAATGTTTGCGAAAAAGCGTGGCAGACATTATTTACCCTAAGTCCGGTTTTGGACGTGCCGATGCGTCCGGTCCGCCGCCTCGGGATGTGGGCCGTGTAGCTAGTGGCTACACACGAACATCCACAGATTCCGATTCCACTTTGTTGTCCGCGCGTCTCCGGATCTCCTCAGACCCGAACAGACTCGGTCCGGACTTGGTTAATCTCATTAATTCACAACAGTCAGTTTAGATGCACAGAACAGAACGGGACCGAATGTAGCCTAAAGTAATCAGATCTGATGGAATTTGTGCGCACTGAGGCCGTTGGCGATGCATATAATATCCTAACCAATGAGGTAAAAGCAGGACCAAATCCAAATTTATCAAGTACCGTAAATAGATACTCCCACTCAATCCGGTCAAAGGCCTTCTCTGCATCGAGTGAGAGTACAACCTCTGTCTGCCGGGTTGAGTGGGTCGAATAGAGCACATTGAACAAACGCCTGATATTATAGAACGATTGCCTCCCTGGTATAAACCCTGTTTGATCAGAATCAATAATTTTTGGTATCACTGTTTCTAAACGACGTGATAAAACTTTTGTGAGAATCTTATAATCACAGCACAGTAGACTGATCGGACGATATGAGCCACAGTCCAATGGGTCCCTACCTTTCTTCAAGAAAACTGATATAGTAGCCTGTGTCATGGTGGGAGGAAGTTTCCCGTCTGAAGTGATTTCCTGAAACAATAAACGTAAAAAAGGTGCCAGCTTGGAAACAAATACCTTATAAAATTCTACAGGAAATCCATCCGGACCCGGTGTTTTTCTATTTTGCATTGATTTTATTGCCTGTATTATCTCCTCGGTTGTTATATGGGCATCAAGCATGTCTCTGTCCCCCGCGGAAACTTGTGGTAGAGTTAGGCCGTCTAAAAAATTCTCAGTGTCCGTCGCATTCGCAGATGCCTGTGATCTGTAAAGTTCAGTATAATATGCTTTAAAACGATCATTAATGGTTTGTGGGTGTGAAGAGGTCGAGTCTGGTGAAACACGGATTTCAGGAATTGCGCTTTGTGCCATTGTTTAAGTTGATGACAAAATAACTTCCCTGCTCTCTCACCATGTTCATAATATGTTTGTCTTGTTTTTAACATCATCCGTTCAGTCAGTCTTATAGAAAGGTTGTCAAATTCTGTTTGTAGCAATAACCGTTCCTTAAAAAGTTCAGGTGTAGAGTTGTGGGCCAATTGATTGTCTATATTCAATATTTGTTGGTTCAACTCCCTGAGGCGTTTATTGCGTTCTCTTTTCTTATGAGTTGCATATGAGATAATCTGACCCCTGAGATATGCCTTAAGTGACTCCCATATGGTAGCATATGACATTCCTGGGGTACTGTTTGTCAGGAGAAAAAAGTCTATTTGGTCAGAGATACATTTTTCAAATGATGGTTGCTTTAATAGTAGCCGGTCAAGTTGCCATGAGCACTGGGGGACAGAACTGTTTGGAAATGACATGTCCAACTGGACAGGGCAGTGATCAGAAATTGTGATACTATGGTACCTGCTATCAGCTACAAAGGACATTGTCCTATAATCAATAAGGAAAAAGTTGTTCTTGTATACGAGAGGTGAACTGGCGAAAAAAAAGAAAACTGTCTAGCGGAGGGGTTGGTGTGTCTCCAAGGATCATATAGTTTATAAGATTGCATGAAAGACATAGTAGTAGACAGAGTAGTGCACCTGATTTGGACACATTCTTATTTTGTTTAGGATTAGATTTATCTAAAGCTGGCTGTAAAGTGCAATTAAAGTCTCCCCCCAATATCAACAAATGTGAATTAGGGTCTGAGAGTTTTCCTATGAGGCTAGAGAAAAACTGAGGGTTATCCCAGTTGGGGCCATAAAGATTGACAAGTGCCACCAAGTTACCATACAGCTTTCCTGTTACTATGATGAATCGACCCTTGTTATCTGGTATAATATTAACTGGCGTGAAAGGCAGACCTCTTCTAATCAGTATCGCAGCCCCTCTAGATCTGTCACCATAATCTGAATGAAATACCTGCCCAATCCAGTTTTTCTTTAATTTATCCTATTCATTGTTTCGGAGGTGTGTCTCTTGGAGGTACATGATATCTGCACCTAATGTTTTCAGGCGTGCGAAAACCCTATTGCGCTTGATAGGATGTTGGATCTCTTTGATATTCCAACTAATGAATCTTGTCGAGCCTAGGCCCTGAAAGTTTATTGTTGTTATCTTTGGTGTGCAGATGCGTAGCTCTGTGACCAGCTGGACTAGCTCAAGAAAAACGCATGTCCCCATTACAATAACGGTTGTTGTGAAAAACATACAAGCACGTGAGTGTTTCTCATTGAAACCAAAAATAATAAAAAGGCCTTGAAACCCTAAGCTGACCTGTATGAACACCCAGGTCGCTCTAGCCTCTCCTAACCCTAGGCTAAGTCCTCTCATAAGTATACTGGATTAACTCTAAACACTCCACTTAGAGCCCCAGAACAAAAAGGCAACGATTGTAGCACTCAGTAGTATTTAAAGTAAATGAACCATAAATGTAAATGAATAAGATTGGTAAATAGAAAAGAAGAGTAAAATGATTAGTGGTCTGGCAAAAGCGATTAAAGGTTGAGTAACTGGTAATAATAACCAATGTGGCAAAAGTGGTCATAAAATCAAATCAAACAATATTGCATCCTAGTATGAGTATAAGCCCTCTCTCCTCCACACCCTCACACGCGTGTATGTCCACCCATTCATGCACATAGCCTACTTTGTTTCACCTAATGGGGACGAGTCTGTGAGAAAGGGGCTCTAAAGTTTAATTCACACAGGCGCTCACGCACACATAGGCACGCAGGAGTGCAGTGGCACGTGGGAAATGGAGAGAAAATTGAAAGAAAGAAAAAAAAAAAAGGCCAATGCTATGATAATTGGCGGCATAATTTTGAGGATGTGCCATATGACAGCAAAGCTGGTGGTAGAACTGTAAATTCAAGGTAAAGTTTAGCTTTTCAGCAGACTGAGAACAATACTTGTAAAGTTCTAATAAATGTCTCTATGACTCCAGAATATATTCCTTGTCATAGCAGTCACTTACTGCGAGAAGTCCCCTGTGTGGAGATATTCTTCGAGATGTAAACCTGCGCTTCTTCTGGTGTGGAGAAGATCTGCTCCTGGTTGTTGTGGGTGATCCTGAAGTGAGCCGGGTAGAGGATGCCATACTTAACTCCTTCAAGCCCTCGGAGTTTTTGCCTCACCGCGTTATAACCTGCTTGAGCTCTGGCCACCTGTGTAGTGTAATCTGGGTAAACAGAGATGGTCATCCCGTCCACTTTGATCCGCTGCTTCATCCTGGCCTGGCAAAGGATGTTGGTACAGTCCTGAAAGTAGTGTAGGCGAGCCACAATGACGCGCGGCTGGTCTCCCCGTCTTGGCGCTGGCTGTAGTGAGCGATGGGATCTATCCAGTACCGGGGCCTCCTCGAGGTCAAATAATTTCTGTAAAAGTGCTGAAAGAGCGGTGGCAGAGCTGCTCTGGCTCTCCGGTACCCCAACAATCCTGACATTGTTCCTCCTTGATCTGGCCTCACATTTGTTTTGCAATGATTCCGCTTGCTTCTGGAGATGTTTAACCTCACGCTGTAACGCTGCAACATCATCTGTGCAGGAAGACAGGCTCTTCTCCACCTCAGTCGTAGTGTCTTTTAGCGAGGTTAGCTCTTTAGCAACTGAGCTCCACTAGGATTGTAGTTCGGTTTTTACCGTAGTGATGTCTCCGCGAAGCCCCGTCATCTCCCTCTCCAGCACCTCTCTGATCTCCAGCTTGATAATATGACCGATGTCTTCACGTAGCGATGTGAGCAACTCCCACCTGAAGGTCTCGGTCGCTAGCACTGAGGTCATGTCGGCGGGGGTCGGGCTGTCACTTTCCCTCGGGGATGAACTCGGAGCACTGGGCCTCGGTGCAGATGAAGCGGTGTTGCGGTTCTTTTGCACTTTACCAGCCATTTCTTCTCACGCAAATGTTTTTAGAAACGTAACTAGATGTAAATGAAATTAAAAAAAAAAAAAAAAAATTTGTGCTATTTTAACGTCTTTAGAGAAGAAGGTTCTGGAGAGCTCCGACACACACGTCTACTCCATAGCCTGCTCACTAGCGCCCCGCACCGCAAATTTTTGCAGACATGATTTCTGTGGGTTTAATATCACGGGCGAATGGCGAATTTAAGTTGCACACAGTGAAAGCACTACACTCCAAGTTATCTTGAAATCGATTATTATTGTCATTACTGCTATTTGTATCATTTCTACAAGTCACCATTTAAAGCTAGGGTCTACAATCCTGGAGAGCTAGCAAGAGAGCTAGCAACATTTGAAAGTGGCACCTCCTCCTCCTTCCACATCCCCCCTCCCCATTCCGTCAGTGCTCCGTCCAAAGCCACTCCCCCACAAACTTGAACATGCACCTGGCAGTAGGACTCAGCAGGGAGAAAGAGATGCCGGAGCAAGACGCAGCAATTCAGCTGAATTTAGCACGGACAGACAGGAAGTCAAGCGCCGAAATAACAAACTACATCCGGTTACTTTTCAAAATAAAACACTCCGTGTTGACACCAGCACACATCATGAGGCCAGCTGTCTACCATATTGCGCCGTTGCGGACTCAAACTGCAACCGGTGGGGATTGCCAGAAGGCGGAGCAAAACCGGATCGGAGCCGTAACGCAGCGGACCCCTATCCAGTGGAAATTGGGCCGACTCATTAGCCATTCTCATGGCTAAAAACAAGATACAAAGAAGCTAACGTTAGCATTGGGCTAACACGAGCTACAAACGTAGCCAAGTTGGCCAACCTCACATATTTCATGAAAATAACAAATCCCCCTGAAACAAAACAAATAATGACCTGTCCAACAGAAAGAGAGCAACCTCTGTATCACTTTTCAAGCCCTTCACATGCCCCAGTTGTCTCCACCGCTCAAACGCCGCACCGATGTTGACTCAGTCCAACTTCTTTCTTTATCCAGAACCTTTGCGTCGCCGCCTTTTCTGCCTCAGGCTTTCTTTTCTTTGCCTTTTTAGCGGGATGAGCTGTTGCAAGTAACGCTGGCTGCATTTTTTCTGCCATTGTAACCAAATGAAAGTCTTCTCCTGCAACTCCGTATTTCTGCAGAGGAGTGTGCTGAATATTTCCAGCATCAGTGAAACGTAAGTGTGCACACGCGGAGGAGGGAGGGACAGAACGAGACATGAAGGCATCTGATCAATCCGTGCTATCCGGGCCAGATAGCACGGATTGGTCAGCCTTTTCTCAGTCCTGCAGCTGCCACAGAGGTCCGATTATTTTCGTTCCTTTTTCTGAATACATAATGTATTGACTACTCTCAGGGTAGCAGGATCATTTCACCCAGTATAACAAAATGTGTTTTCTTTCTCGGGTCCAGCTGCGACTTTACTGAGGTTCGCCCAGTGTGAGCAGCAGGAGGACGGTTAGCTCACCTCCAGTGCCTCGCACTGAACCGCTGGAGACTGATTTAGGGACCGTCATTAAATTACTTATCATAAATATATTAATACAAAATAATTGCAGTTTTTTTCAATATCTTCCATGTCACGTGATCCAGTGACTCCAAACCAGCAGTAGATTGTATTAGTAAACTGGATGAATGAGACACAGCGCTTTCTATTGTACTTTAGTGCTTCCTCTATATGCAGAAATAATGATTTTTTTTCTCAATAGCTCCCATGTCATATGGCCCACTGACTTCTGAAACAGATTCTGTTTCCGTAAAAAATATGTAATAATAAAGAAAATAATGGTAAAAAAAAAAATCTTTAATGCTCAAGAGGTTAACATATTTTCAAGCAGCAATGTCAACTTCTACACTATTTTGTCTTGTGTCTTAGATTCTGATTCTGAAAATGAATATTTTTTCAAAAATGTCACCAGTAGTCACCATTTTAAAGGGTTATTTTTCAAAATTTTCTTCCAGGGGGCATGCCCCTGTACCCCCCTAGTGTTGCTGGTTACCGACTCTAGGGGAAACAATGTGTTATAAGAATTTTGGACGTATGGGGCAAACTATTTCTTTCTTAGCTGAAGCCAAAAACGGGACAAAAAAAAAAGTAAAGAGAGACATAGCCGTATAGGAGCCGTATTTTTTCCTGCTTTTTTGTCCTTCCAATCACGCCTATGATCAAGCAGGAGTCCTTACATGTCCAGCAGAAAAGCAGTCAACCCTGCATCTCTCTTGAGTCCTTACAAATCCCGCAGTTCCCTCCACCTCTGAAATGATGCACTGATATTTAGGGCCCGAGCAGGTCTCGACCTGTGAGGTCCCTATTGTTTTTCGAATTACCACTTTTTTGTCCCAAATGATCGCATTTTTCACTGCCTGAACATACCCCAAAACTCACCAAACTTGGAATATACGTCACACCTGCCGAAAAATTTCAGAATGTATTGTCATCCTCAATTTCCACCACTAGGTGGCGCTACAATCAAGGAAAGTGTGTTTTGGCTTATAACTCCATATACTTTGACCATTTTTTTCCGCAAATTTGTGAAATGTTGCAAACCTACTTTTTCGAACTCCTCCCAGGCGATTTCACCAATTTGCACACGAGTAGCACACTCCTCCAGGGAGAGAGGGGGGTTCAGTGTCAACGTTTACCCCCTCGTGTCTAGCCGGAGGGCGGAGGGACGGCAGTCATGTCTATGTTTATGTCAGACAAAAATGTACCATGCAGTCCCAGAAACAATGGCACTTTCTCAGCTTAACTATGGTTGCACTATTTTATAACTAAACACATCGAGTACCTTTGTTTACATTTCACTTCGAACTAGAACTTCCTGAGGAAAGATTTATTAATTAATTATTTGTTTATTACTACTTATTACTGAATCGATATCGAAGCATTTAAGTCAATATTGAATCGAATTGCGACCTAAAGAATCGAAATAGAATCGAATCGTGAGGTTCTTAACAATACCCAGCCCTATTCTACTGTCAGATGATAATGACAATTTTAGCAAATATAACAAAAACAGTAGTTACAGACTACAGCTTTAATGTGAAACTGTAACTGACAAAGTCACTGTATCCCTAGGTACCAGCACAGAGGTTCATAGGTAATATATGATGATTTTATCCCAAACCAAACAGACACCAGATTTAAAACATGGATGAGTAATGGGGTTTTGAAACATTCAAAAAAGATTATGGATATAATTATGTACTCATTAAATATTCATATGTGAAGTATTTTTTGTATTTAATTGTCTTTTGAATCTTGAATTATGTATAATCTCCCTGATGATAAAAAATAAACTTAAAAAAACAAGTTCATAGGTAAAATCAACTTCTGTAGAACTGATAGGAGTGATGGCCTATTTATTTGCATAGCTACAGAAATGAGAACTGGGTTGCATTTACTTTTAAATCCATTGTTCCATCCTTTTTTTAATAACATGCTTATCCTGCAGAGGGTTGCGTGGTGCCAGCTAACATTGGAGAGATCATATCAGGGGATAACACATGTAACTCAGGGCCAACCCTGCTCCAGAGCAGGACCCGTAGGCCCAAAGCAAGGAGTGGTTGTAGTGCAGTGTGAAAAAAGCTCTTTAAACCTCCTTGGCCAGACGCTTAGGGAGCTGTTAGCCCCATCCTAAGAAAGAATTAACACTGGCACATTCCAAAGTGGGATAACAAGATAACGAGGGCTTGCTGGCCTTGCTCTGGAGCAAGATTAGTCCCACGTTTGTGGGGTTATCCCCTTAAAATGAACTAAACACAGGGCTAAAATGTGCTTGTGTGAACGAGTCTAAAGTAAACAGAGTGGTACCTCATCATTCTGGAATGTTTACGTTAGTGACATGTTGCAGTGGACATTGAAGCAGGGCTAGTAGAAATGAAGTGTGAATCCTAAAGCCCTGTGCTTACATTAACCCTGGGTTAGCAATATGTCAGTGAAAAGGGGCTAAGTTGCTAAAGGGCCAAGGGTCCCGCGGCTAAGGATATGTAGGATGAAAAGCCCCTATGAAACAGTAGCCTACATTGATGATAGAATTATGATGTGCAAGCGATAAGAATGTGGTGTGGGTGGGACATTGAGAGAGAATACGAAGTGATGACTAGATGCAGTCATAATTAAAAGTCCCTTTTTTTTGTTGACACCAGCTACAGATAAAGATTTACTAAGTTGTATTCAGGCTTGAATTGATTGGCCATTTATGAATTCTTTAGAATAATTTTGCTTCAAATTTTCCTCTGGCCACTTTTAAATGTTTGTATTCGACATCATATGTTGTTGAGCTTGGCCAGAGAAGACGGACAGTTCGAAAGAGGAGTAAAATAATCCATCTATGTCGAACTGGAACGACCGTCTTTGAACAGAGGAGGTGGCCTAAGACATTACTTATCATCCACCTACAATGCTGTACTGAGTACTCTCCCCAGACAACCTAACAACCACCCACACCTGGGCTCACCTAGACTTAGCAACCCACATGAAGGCCGGTTGGGTCAACAACCCACAAGGGGCCCAAAAAACTCTGAAATTTAGAGCTCACATTTGTCCTTACCGACTCTGTAAGGACACTCCTACACAGAGTTTAAAAGCCTGCAACTCCCGTCCAGGTAGTTAGAACTGAAGAAGCCTCTTGGATGAGAGGTGAAATGTCTTCAAGACACTTAAACGCATCCGGTTGCCTACGATACAGCACTTAGAAACATTATATGTTATTATTTTAATGAAATGTACTGAAATAAATGTATAACAAAGCTATTTATTTATTTGGCTTGTAAAAACGATACTTGGCCGCTGAGTCAAGAAGTTAATTTCGGACACTGCTCACATTGACAAGGACAAGCCTCTGAAGCTGTAAGACATGCCACGCCACCTCATTTCTCTTAAAAGCCACGTTAAAATAATCTACTTGTAACTTTGTTCTCTGTTGAAAGTCACTGTGATTATATGTAAGTTTGTTTGTCATTGTCAAGACAATTGTATTAGTTTTGTGTACATTATAAAAGCTTCTACCATTTCACTTAAACTATTTATAATTTTGTTATTTTTTCCCAAATGCAGCCATATGTTTCTTCCTGGCCTTGCACTGCTTGCACTGGAACTCTTCCACACATGCACAAAAGCTTTAGCTGACAGGAAGCAAAGCCACGTGCCCTGCTTTAACATACAATACATATCATGGCATGCCATGGCAACCCGGATGCGAGAGGATGCTGGCGTGAATATCGCCGCTTCTCGATCTGTGACAAAACGGCTTTTTTCTGTTAAATGAAGAAAGCCAAGTTGTCTTTACAAGCTCTGAGGCTGTGCTACTACCTTCGAAGCCTGCACACCTGAAGAGTTGGCTCCATGGACTCACTTTCTCCGCTGATCAGCTGTTAGCCTCACCGATCAGCTGTTAGCATAACAACGCTAACTTATGAGCAGACGTACTCGATGTTCAGACGGAGGGTGCTGTTCCCTGCGGTGCAGACGGCGGTATTGACGAATGTGCGGCTGTTCCCTCCGTACTGACTGACAGGCGCTCCATTTGTTTTGTTTGTTTTCATTTATGTTTGTTCCACTTTGTTAAGTGTCCTTGGGTACTCTGAAAGGCGCTATATAAATTAAATCTATTATTATTATTATTATTATTATTATTATTATTATTATTATTATTATTATTATTATCATTATTATTATATCATGTTGATGTCTGGTATATTGTGTTTGAAGCCTTCTTTCTATGTTTGTTGTAGATTCTTGAGAAGCTGAGTGACGAAGGCTGGAGTGCTGAGAATGTGTTCTTTGGTTGTGGCAGCGCTTTGCTTCAGAAACTCAACAGAGATACACTCAGCTGTGCCTTCAAGTGCAGCTACGTGGAGACGAATGGCAAGGGGGTAAGTGGAAGGGTTCTGGTCTGATTTGGATGCTGCAACAGATTTACTGGAAGGGATTTTCAAATTTAATCTACTGACAATAGTGATTATCAACAGATTATTGTTACTAAATGTGACATGCCTGGTGAAATAATAAACAAAATCCTTTCATTAACTGAATTAAGGCAGCAACGTGGACTTTTTTATGGTTTTAATCATCATTTCTGAACAGGAAAAATAGAAGAAAAACCAGTTTTAGTGTTTTATAAGGGCATGTGAGTGTTGCTTTGAGATATAGATATGAAAACCTGTGACCCTTTCCTTTAACTGTCACTCAGCTAACATTGTTCTTTAAGCGGAGTTGTAGAATTGACTGTTTGGTGCAGTTTTGTCGAAAAAGCATAGTCATCATCCAGCTAAAGGTGCACCTTTAGACCTCCCCCTAGACTTTGCAGAGCTAGGGGTTCAACTTTGACCTTTTGCTTATATGTATCTTCCAGATGGACGTGTACAAGCAGCCAGTAACCGACCCATCCAAGATGTCAAAGAGGGGTCGATTATCACTAAGGAGAAACTCTGATGGCTTCTTGGAGACCATAGAGAGGGGGGCAGGCAAGCCTGAGGAGGTCAGGCATTGTTAACTCACACTGATATTAAAGTTGAATTGTTACTGTTTTATAACACGTACTGCATATTTTGTAGAATTTATTTCAGAGGTAAAACGTGAGGTTTCAAAAAGGGAAGATGGGTTCCATAAGAGCCCACAATTATTTGCTATTTTTTACAATAATGGGTCAAACTGTTGACTAACATGTTGTTGATGTGGTTTTATGAAATTACACCAAAAACAGAATGCCTGCACAACTAAAAGTCATGCTCTAAAAAAATATATACATGTTTGACAACAATACATGCATTAGTAATGATAATAGCATCACTCTCTTCTTCTACACTGTCTGCCTTACAATACTGAGCAGAGTCGCTTTAACTGCTATTGCATTTAAAATGTGTGGTTTAAACAAGAATGTCCATACAGTATACAGTACAACAGGTCATCTTGTCTATGATGTTGTGAGACAGACAGACAGACAGACAGACAGACAGACAGACAGACGGGCAGACAGTCAGGCAGGCAGGCGGGCAGGCAGGCGGGCAGGCAGGCGGGCAGGCAGGCAGTTTAGAACTCCACCATGCACCTGGATGAGACGTGACAGTGGAGCGACTTGAACCTTTGTGAGTTATAAATCCATTAACATAACTTCCTTTTAGGGTCTAACAAGTCGCCTTCCACTTATTCAAAGTGCTTAAATATGAGTCATATTTCAGAAAAGCGCCCATTTGTGCTTGTTAAGCTAACTGCTTGTTAATCAGAGTTAAAAGTAGTCTGACAGCTGTCTGTGTCGGCTGTTTATCTTGCCACAAATCTGAAACTTCTTCCAGATATTGAGTTTATTGTGACTTTGCTGTTGTAAACATTGCTGTTCCTACTAACAGTCACAGTAGTCATTTCTTGGTTTTGTCACATTTTTAGGTTTCTAGCTTGTATTTCTAGTTCACACTTGCCCTCCAATAAATAGCCAAATAATAAACCAGTGTTTCATTGCTTTTTAAGAACTGCAGCTGAATTGAAGGTCTTCTAAACCTCAGTATTATGATAATGTGAATAAACTCATGTTGACAATAATTTGTTGACACAAAAGAAATGGCAATTGCATATCACTCACAGCTACACAGGATACACAGCTAAGAACTTAGCTTTCTATAAGTACTTTGTTTGTTAATTTTACATTAATTAATTTACGTATTGTGTTATTGAGCCTGAAAAAAAAATGTGGCATGCGCTGTGCACGCGCACGTACTGCCCTTTTCTGACTTTGAGCCCCTGCCCCTCTATAATCATGTGCACGTCCCTGTGTACATCAATCTGATACAAGAGTCAGATTGTTCTTTCTCCCCCCGCCCCCACCTACAGCAACTTGTTTCCTTTGAGCAAAAGGGAATATCACAGCCCTCTTTCTCTGTTTTTCTTTGGTCATGCCAGAACATTTTAAAAAGTATTTCTACTGCAAATAGAGCCTGATTGATACAGGGGGCCATCTTTCGTGATTAAATTCCATCCTCCTGATAATTTATCTGTGTGTGCTCTGTGTTCTTCAGGACCTGCTGGTGACTGTCTTTGAGAACGGCAGCTTGGTCAAGGACTACTCCCTGGAGGAGATCAGGAAGAATGCTCGACTGAGGGACGAGGAGGTGAACCCCACCTTGCACAACCATGAGCAGGAGCTGCTGCACAATAACATTATCAATGGCATTCATTAGATTGACCACAAAGCCTCTCAGATTGCATATGATACAACAGGCGCATTGGAATGTTGACTGTGTTGTGTTCAAAAGACACCAATCCAAGTATAAACTAAACATTTTGAATGGGAGTGAAAAGCTATTTATTAAAGCAGTCACCACAAGCTTTACCACCCACACATAACATTCTTTTCAGGTAAAGCATTTTTTTTTCACTTTCTCTTCTGGCCATATTCTCAGCCAGAAAACAGTACACTGTGTGGCCAGAGAGACAATCACACTGCCCTACCATGACCACAACCAGAACTGGAGCTCAGGGTCAAATATGATAAGATAAGTAGAAAGTTATCAAGATTAAGATACACCTCCTGAACCTGGGGATGCTACTAAACACTTGAACACAGTTGGATGTATATCTTAAAACATATTTCTCACAGTTAATATGCAGTAGCTGAGCATTTTTCAGGCCAAATATGACGTAAACTTCTGAATAGAATGAGCTTCAATTGGATAACTGTTTCATCGTGTTCTTATTAGAGGTGAAAAGCCTTTGAAGCAGCATTTGAACCAAAATACACTAACAAATATAACATTATTATCATTATTGATTATTTAAATAGTACTACATACCAGGTGTGAGTTGCACAGTTGATGTAAAATATTTAATTAAAGTGTCAGACTCATATGAGTAGAACAATGTGCTGCTCCAGCCCTACTTTCTGCCATTTAGTCACAGTATGTAAATGAAGACATCACAACACTCATCATTAGCACAAACAAAAGTAGCAGAGTGTGCATCATTGTCACAGTTTGCAAACTCAGTCAATGAAACCACCTGTTTTTTCCAAGTCATCATTTTCTGATGCCACTCTATGGAACCCCAGTGTTCACTAATGTTATGAAATATGACAGTGTTGTCGTCAACAGTCACTGTTCCTCTGCCTTTTAACCAACCATACAGTAGCTCCAGCTAACTGGCTAAATCGAGTAGTAGTTGTTGAGTTTGCTTGCATAAGATACAGGATGCATGTAATTGGCTAAAAGATGAAGGTGGTGCCAACACCACTGTCATGAATCCAACCATTATTAAACCAAAAGTAAGATACAGAGAAAATGTCATTGGGTAATAACCTGATGTGCTGGATCATGCTTTACACAGACATTCTGCTCCACTCTCTCACTTCGGAATAGAATGAGCTTCATAAATAATAATATAATGGCAAGTAAACAGCAAGTAAAATTCAACATTTGTCGTGGATTGTAATGAGAACTGGATTTTATTAAGTTTAGGATTTGAATTACACAAAACACACGCTAAGCACTTGAATTAAAATGTTGAATACACAACACTGTAGAACACTGATAAAACTGAATGCAATGATCTGCAACTCCTCTTTGACCTATAATCAATTGAATGTATTAAAAGATGTTTCATCTTCAATCTGATAAACGATTTTTAAAAAATAAACACTTGTCCTTAATATGATGCCTGTAAGTTGTGCCAAAAAAGTAGGGACAGGGGCAAGTTTACCACTGTGTTCATCGCCTTTTCTTTTAACATACAGTGTTAAGCATTTGGGAGTGGAGAGCACTAATTGCTCAGTTCAAGATTGCAGGCAGGCCAGTCATGTACCTGCACTCTTTTACTATGAAGCCACATTGTTGTAACATGAGCACAGTGAGGCTTGGCATTGTCTTGCTGGAATAAGCAGGGACATCCCTAAAAAAGACGTTGGGATGGCAGCATATGTTGCACCAAATCTTGTATTTACCTGTCAGCATGAAAGGTGCCTTCACTGATGTGACAATGACAGTGACCTATGCCAGAAATAACTGTGTTTCAGATCAGAAGAAAACTATCAACTCAAACTGAATCACTATGTTAAGATACATTTTATTTCAATGCTCACATTTAAACAAAAACTAGGTATTTTGGTGTCCTTTGCTGTTTTATGCAATATTGGTTTTTCAGGTTGTCATTTGGTTTGTGCAAAGAAACTGTAGAAGATGAACTAGACATTTAACTGCCTTACTTGATTTAATGTAGGCCTGTTACTGCGCATTGCTAAAATGAAACAGTATGTTGTAATATGTATTAGATGTCAGATAAGATTTGGTTTAAGGGGAATCACCTATGCGTGACATCCCTAAATGGAGTATTAAAAGTAGATACGGGTAGAGAGAAGGTCGGGTAAAACATTGTTGAAAGTCAGGTTTGATTGGCAGATGAACTGTGGATTATAGGAAATATTAACTCTGATAGTCTCTTTAATTTCCACTGCATTCCACCAGTTTTGATGGACTTTTGTCACAAAGTCACATTCCATCAACCTGCCTTGTCTACTTTAGATTTTATGTTATTATATTTTATCTCCCAGAATGCCGTTCAAGAACTCTATACAAGTGGCATAACTACTTAAATGCGCAATTAATTTAGCTACTTTAACAGCAACAAGCCAGTTGTGTCAGTCTCAACAGATGCAAGTGAGCTACAGAGGTACTGACAAACACCAGCTTGTTATTTTTAAGGGGTTTAACTTTTACATTTGATTGATTTTACCTTCTGAGAATACACTTGAAAACCTTGCTGTATTTGTACGTATTCACAAATGACTCCAAAGACACTGCTGCTTACTTTCTCGCTGTTTAGGGCCAATTCATTTTAGGTGTTAATCCTTCTTACTCTCTTTTCATGCCCTTTTATTTTCTGTTCACATTGGTCTTTTAGATATTGATCAACAAATTACATAATGATCAGTGAGTTTCATACTACAGACCAGATCCTGATTGTGTTTCATTTTCTTGCTGATGTCTGGTCTGTACGGATTAGTGATGAAATAATGAAACGGCTTGCCACCAACACTGGACAACACATGATTTACTTTTTGTGTAGCACCAGCACTAATCATTTATGTAATAATATTTTGTAAATATACTTGTGTAAATGATTTGCCTCTAACTGATCTGTATCCTTTCAGCCTTTGATTTTATTTGTTTTCAAAACTGACCTTTTGTAAGATAAAAAAATCCTTCAACTCTTTCATACTGGTGTGAGTTATTTTGCCAAACTGGAAACTTACAAAGTAGTCCATAACAGTAGAGAGACAGAGGGTGTTATTACCCAAAAATAGAACTGATTCATTTTAACAAACTGGAGATGTACACGTACATGTCTCCAGCAGAGGTTAAACACTGTCAACTACGAACACCTGAACCAGAGATGATAACACCTGGCTATAACATGCTGAACCTGTTGAAATGGGCCTCAAGACATACAACTTAGCACGTCAGCTAACATTACTGACTGTTCAACAGCAACAAGGGTTAGGGTTAGCGATGGAGGGTGGAGCAGCTGAGACAGACACCATTCACCTTATTACAAGTCACTGTACTATCAAAACAATTTTAAAGTTGTTATTTTAAAGCAGAGTAGTTACATGTTGTTTAAAGATGAAATAGAATAGTGGGGGGCACTACGGTACTGGGTTTGAGCCTGCCCAACCTGAGCCTGCCGTCATAACCGAGTATGGCTGATGGAAAGATGGTACAGAAAAGGAGAAAGGGAGCAGTGCCTGCAGGAGGCATGTCTGCATACTGTGTGACACATGGACTGTGTGACCATGAGCAGTTACTGTCAGATTCTGTGCCCCTGCTGCAAGTGTCCAGTGGTGTTGTGTCTGCTGCCACTGAAGAGGAATAAATCCTGTTTTCCCACCCGCAGTGATCAGGCTTGCTGGTGGTACCAGCAGCTATGTGCCATCAGAATCATTTGAAAGAGATTAGCTGTAATCACATGCTGTACAAATTCTACACACTAAGACTTTTAGTCAAGGTGAATCTCCAGTGTTTTCTTTCATCGGGATACATGAAGGATCAAGATGAAGATACATTTTGTACATCTGAGCAGCTCTGTGATGCACTTACCATATGCAGTATACAGGCTTTCTGTGGTTAGGAACTAGTGGTCTCAGTGTTAATGCTCCAGGGCTTCAAGGCCCATGAATAACTGCAGAATCTTGAGCCTTTTGTTATGTTTCCAGTCTTTCAGTTTTTTGTCTGAAGCTCAAGTCTATTTCCCTTACCCCTCTTCCAAGGCATCATTCATTTGGCATCAGATGCTGCAGCAAACAAGTTCTAATATCTGTACCATAGCAGTGCCAAATTAATATGTTGGCCACATAATTCATTGAAATATTTTTAACCGTTCCATACAAAGTATGATACCAATTTTCAGTCTGTTACTTCAACTGTTCCATTAACTCAACCCCAATACATTAAATGCAATCGTAAAACTGTAGTTCTCATGTTGAGTCTTATCTTTGAACTTTTGAACACTGTCAAATAAACATTTATGTTCAATGTCGTATCTTATTTAAATGTTCAAATCAATCAGGTCTCTACTTGAATTTAAGGGAGAATGGATACATGTCTTCGTTAGTTGGTTTTGTTTACAGTTGTTAAGCCTATTCTATGTAAAAGCATAATTTGTGTTTGCTGCCTCATAGCTCCTCACATGTATACTATGTGGAATTGACATGCATGCAGTAAATTGATTAAAGCAGGGTGTAGGGTCTATAAAAAAAGAGACAAATTCTTCACAGGTTGTGGTGGAGGCATTGGACAGGACAGTAGAGCATGGGTTTATAACAGAGTCAATGGTTTTGAATAGCACTCTCGGATGATTATAGCTGTTGGCTATAACAGAGGACAAATATTCGGACTTTGCCTCCTTCACAGCTCTCTGATAAGCAGCCAAACTGTCCCTTAACCAGCCCAGTGAGACATGCAGTTTGTCCTTTTTCCACCGCCGCTCAGCCTGTCTGCATTGTTGTCTGAGCAGACGGGTGTGGTCATTCAACCAGGGATCGGCCTTGGTTTTGGTGCTTTTTTGCCGAAAAGGGGCAACAGAATCCAGAATTGCAGAGCATGTAGAGTGGAAAGTGGAGAGTAAGGTGTCTGGACAAAGGGGAGGAACCAGTCCACTGTCAGTGCGCAGCTGAGAGTCCCCAAAGGCGACAGCAAACTCTCTGGCCATTGATGGAGTAAAGATACGGCGTCTGCGGGCCGGGGGAACAGGCTTATTGGCAGGTGGGAGGGCAGCAAAATCAAAAACAATAGGGAGGTGATCCGAGATAGCAATGTCCACTCTTTCTCTAAGGGAAACTGAAAGCCCATGAGAAATGACAAGATCAAGAGTGTGCCCATGTTCATGTGTTGGTGCATTAACAGATTGAGTAAGGGGAAACAAATCCAAAAGGCCTTTAAACTCATTTGCCAGTTGATTTGCTGTACAACAAACATGAATATTAAAGTCCCCACAAATCAATAGTTTATCAAACTTTGGAATAAAATCAGACAAGAACTCAGAGAACTCTTGGAGAAAGTTCTTGTTAAAATTGGGTGGGCGATCAACTGTGGCACACAGCACAGGACAAGAGAGGTCGATCACAAACAACTGCAGCTCAAAGCTGGAATAATTATTAGCGGTTATTATTTTGCATCTGAAGCTCTCTCTAAATATAGCAGCCAGACCGCCGCCACGACCGGCAGCTCGGATAAGATCTATCTCAAAATAGGATAGTACAAATGAAACATTTCTATACAACACGGTTTTGTTTTTAATGATATAAAAGACAACGATCACTCCGTCTTCTAAATTGCACATCTTAACCCTCAGACCCTGAAATGTTAAGATAGAAACCTATAACCTGTCTCTTAACCTCTGACAGTCAGGCCTGCTGCTCGATCTCCTCTGACCTGATGCACCCCCCTACTTTCAATATGCATAGTGGTGCCGCTCCAGCCTGTGGCGCTGTTTTTTTGTTAACAGGTATGAAAATGCTGAATGTTAATCGTCTCCCCATTGATTGGGTGATTACTTAAGGTCTTCAGGTGTTTGTGTATATTGGCACCAATTGTTCTTATATATGACAACTGCTAGTTTTGACCACTTTAGACCTTTTCCATAATCCATTCCTTGTGGAGGTAGGTGAAATTGTGCTACTCTGAGCCACAAGGGGGGGTGGTAGAAAACATTTAGAGGCAGATCTCAGTGCTCAAGGAGCAGCTCAGTGAGTCATGCAATCATGATGTGTGAGAAGAATCCTTTACATGCAACTTCAGCTACACTACAAAACAAGTTAGAGTACTTAAACTTGACTTAAGTTGAGTTAAGTTCACCCAAAAAGTAAAATTCAGTCAATATTTTTCAATATAATTGAAACTTCAAATATAATTCAAACTCCAGCAGAACAATGTGAGGGATGTGTGGACTGGTATGAAGCAGATCACTGGGTGTAAGGTGAGCGGCAGACAGTCATCGGGCAGCTTGGAGAGGGCAAACGAGCTGAACAGATTCTTCAATAGGTTCAGCTCACAGCCTTCTGTCGTCTCCCTGACACCTCCAAATAATTTCCCAGTCTGGGATCAATAAAGTGATTCTATTCTATTCTATTCTATTCTATTCTATTCTATTCAGTATCTCCTCCACCCATGCTGGAGCTCCACAGAAAAGAAGCATTGCAGCGTTCTCCTAAACAACTGAAGTAGCTGGGGACTTGTTTTAAAGCTTAAAAAACATAATTGAAGACCCCAGAAGCCCCGAGATTCCAAATTGATTTGAAAAGTTTTAAGTTACAACCTCCCCGCGCGATGGAGCTCTGCAAGGACTTCAGGGCGGGCACTAAGCTATAGCTTAGCTACTACTGTGAATGTTTCATCTCAAAAAAGGTTGTTAACGTCTTTTCATATCAGTTTGAGATCTCAGGGCATCTGGAGACTTGGAGTACACTTGATGAGCTGTATGGAATCATTTTATTTATTCATTCATAATAATCGATTACGGTCCCCTGACCAATTTTAGCTAAATTAGACAATCATTTGCAAAGCTGATTTGTTTGAATTGTATCTAGAGTTTGCTATGCATTTATGAATGTTAATGTTTGTCTCGTAATGTTGAGACACATGACCCATCTCCAAGTGACAGAAAGCTCTGCCAGGGAGGTTGTGTTTTCACGCATGCCTGTTTATTGGTTGCTCTGTCAGCAGGATTAGATAATAAAATACTGAGTTCCACCAAATTTGGATGGAGGATCGGTCTCTGCCTGATGTTTAGAAGTTTGCACATTGATTGCTGCGTAAGGCATCTTTATTTAAACTTTGAATTAAATTGACACTCGATTTGCTCCACAACTCCACAATAGCTTCAATTTACAGTGTAGTTTAAGCTTCATGAGTTTAAATCTTCCTCCATCTACTGCAAAGAGTAAACAGTCACACCTACATACAGGTAAAATGAAAAAATGACTACCTAATTCAAAAGCTCTTTACTTAACAGATTAAACCTTCAAGTTCAAGGCACAGTTAGCACATATTTCAGCCTGACTGCACAAATGTAGGATTATTCTGTTGTTCTGCTCTTCTTTTATTATCCCTGACCTTTGAGAGGCAGACGCAGTCATGCATTCTCTCCAGGACATTAGCTCTTCTAGTTCAATTTGTTCATAAGAATGACGCACTAACCCATGCCTTTGTGTGTGGGGCATCTTTTTTCTTTTTTTTCTAAAGACATGGAGGAGGACAGATGGCTGGATGTGATCTACTAGTCTGCTGGTCCTGGTCTGAACGTTCACTCTCTCTTAGCAACAGTTTCTTAATTCAAATTCAAGACTGAGGTTTTTTAATATTTAACTACGTTGTATATATTCTGTTGTTTCCCACCTTTGCTTCATTCTGAGATGTGTTTGCATTCATCAAAGATTATTAAATACATAAACATGTGTCCATGTTTCTGTGTTTCAGTTATAAATATATTTTTCAATTGTTTCCCAGATCTGATCAAAATGCATACCACGGCCACACTGTAGTTTATTTTGAGTCAGTCCAACAACAACTGTCCTGCTGGAAGAAAAACCCACCACAGCACCATCTGTGGATTAATCCCCTGCTGAAATTAGTCCCTGACAATTACATTATTTGGTCTTGTTTTAGTACTGTTTATTGAAAACCTACAGTGACCAGCTGTCAGATGGTTTTGAAAAAAAAAAAAGAGATATATTTTTTTAGATTAGAAGCACAAACAGGGTAGGGAAATGATTAAGTATATAACGATGAACCAACACATTGTGTACAACATCACAAGGCCAGCCAACATTTTAGGTCTTAGAAATGACAAGCTCGTCTATTACAGTGGATGTTGTAAGATGGCAAATGCAGCACTTTGCGTGTTACATTGCTTTTCAAACCGTGATGCTTTCCAGGAATCATGAACATGCTGCAGATGTTTTCATCTGTTAACAGTGAAATAACTATGAGCTACACCTGAAGTGACGCGCAGGTCACTGAAGCTGACTTGAAAATAGAAAAGTTACAGAACTGTGAATCAGCTGAGGAACTGTTGTTACACTGTTGTAGCTGATTGGTTGGCTGTTGTCATGGAGATGACAGGACACGTGAACGGACGGGCGCGAGAGGAGGTTCAAGTGGAATAAAGGCCGGAGTGATTGAGATGGAGAGCAGAGCGGCTGGACGGAGCCCTCCGGCCCTGAGCTCGTCTTCGCTGACCACAGATGACCAGCCGATGGGAGGTTAGGAGGACTCTGACCCCCCCTCAGTGAGCTGACTGACCACACCAGACTGTCTGCTGCCTCTCAGCCTGGATGATGGAGGTGGAGGTGGAGGGCTGCTGGCAGCGTGTGCTCCGGCTGCTGCTCCTGCTCCTGCTCGGCTGCATGAGCCTCCACTGCTCGGCCATCGAGACCGGTAAGACTTCACCGACTGCAGCAGGCTCCATTCACTGATGGAGGAGTCTGGAACTGCCTCCCAGTTGTGCATATTGACTCAAAGTATGTTCACACGACCTAAAAACGATCGTTTAGCTCGAGCCGTCAGTGTGAGCTCCTCTCTCAGCTCGTGCTCTCACTTTTACTTCATTTCATTCTGTCAAACAGAAACAGCGTTCATACAGCAGGCTGCTGGACATCAACTGAACGTTTTGCCTTAAGAATACCAGAAGTCTCTATGTCTCCTCACATGGTACCTGGCTTTAAAAGCAAAACACATGGTGCTATAAAAAAGGAAAGAAAAACAAAGCACAAAAATGTCAAATGTGAAGACCTTCATACATATTGTTGAACGTCCTCTGCCATTCTTTAAAACACATCATATAAAAGAATGTAAATGTAAATGTACTTTATTTATACAGCCCTTTACAACAACCCTTTCGGTGTACCAAAGTGCTTTACAGCAGGTAATAAGTAAAAAGAATAAATAAAAACAATTAAAACAATAAAAACAGTGAAAGCAATAAAATACAGCTAAATCAAATAAGATAAAATAAGATAAAAAATGTCATCACGCTACTGGGTATTAAAAGCCATCCTAAATAAATAGGTTTTTAGCCTAGATTTGAAGAGGCCCAGGTCAGAAATAACACGCATCTAGGTGGGGAGCTTATTCCAGAGCCTGGGAGCAGCACAGGGGCGGTTCTAGGGGGGGGCCAACAGTGGCCAGTGCCCCCGTAACTCTGAGTCTGGACCCCCCCGTGGCCCCCCTGACAGTGAGTCTGCATTAATAATACAATGACAGATTTCTTGCTATGATTTTGTTCTGAAGGGAAAGGCAGAAATAAAGTGTCTCAGCAGTTTACTACCCAATCAAAATTGCTGAAATTGTAAACACTGCTTTATCTGAATGAGGGATTTATCCTTTTTTCCGAGTTGTATGTGCCCCCTAACAAAAAAGCCGGCCCCAACCTGGCCCCCCTATTAAAACTGGTCTAGAACCGCCACTGGAGCAGCAACACAAGAACACATAAATGAGCCCATAATGGTTAATGGTTGGAGGAAAGTGGAGCTCAACCAAGCTGCTAATATTGGCCTATCACAGATATGTCTGTAGAGAGGTGTAGTTTGTTTGTAGTCCCTAAACCCGGAAATCTGTTAGCATGCTAGCATGTTAGCCCATCCAGTGTGAGTTTATTTAATGTCTTTTCAGTTAAATGTGTGAAATAAGGTGTGTAGTTACCACAGACTGAACATATTCACACTCCTTGTTCTACAATGTAAAAATCCATCATTAAATGTCCCACAGTTTAATTATAAAGCTCTTCCGTGTGTTAAAAACAGTTAGCGGTTGCTAACAAGTGTCTGAATGAGACTACAGAGGTTGTCGGGGACATTAAACGTCCTCACAGCGAACACAGAGACTCATCTACTCACTAGTCTGTCTTTACACACTATTCTAACTCTGACTTTACAACTTATATATTGATCACTTTATAGAAAACTTGTAGTTATTGTGTAGTAAGACTCTTAGTGATGGTGACGTTTAAGTCATGTGACTGTTATGTCGTCTGTTTCTAACCTAACATTCATCACGTTCATCTGTGAAGATCATCCTGATGAACAAAACATGTTCAGAGTATCATAAACTTGTGTTTGACTCAGAGAGTATTCTCAGCAATAATCCAAAATCAAATTAAAATCCCACAGAGGGAACCAGAGTGATGCTAATTTCAGGATGGCATACAAAACTACATCCTCCCTACACCAATCTGTTAGCATATATGTTGTCCAGTATGAAAAGATTGGAAATTATAATTGTTGAATTCCAAGTGAAATAAAATGTTGTGTTTAAGTGTAAAATATAGAACCACGTTTAAGGGATGCCTGCAAAATGAACGCTGATATCAGCATCGTTCCCAAAAATTCATTGGGCTGTAAATGAAGTTGCTAAAGTGACCTTTACCTAACAGTGGAACATTTAGATATTGAGCTAATGCCATATAATAATTACAACAATATTATGTTACCCAACTCTATATAGTTATGAAAGTACTACAATTGTGATAGAAAGGAAATGTAAGTGATGTAGTAAGTAAATGTAGTGATTATAGTATTGTTTGTGATGTGAAATTTCAAAACACAGTTTGATTCTACACATTATACATTTTCTGTAATGATTACTACTCTGAGCTGTAACTTCTGCCTTCTGTTTTAACAACTAGTGTTTACTAGAAATCATGCATGCTTTACATTTTTTCTGACTGTATTGAATGTACTATAATGAACTCGAATGAATGAACTTGAATGAACTCACAGGTTCTATCAAGTATTTTTCTGTAATTCAGCCTTCCACTCCTTTACGTATGGTTTGAAAATTAATTGGAATCAAGTTACAGTAGTGTTTTTTCATAGTGTGGTTTAAAGGCAAACTGAGAAGTTCTCACTGCATTAAAACTTCAAAAAATGAATGCAGGCTTGGTGTTAGTGTGTTTTGATAGATCACACAACTCAGGCAAATCTGTACTTGTATTGACATATTTTATGGATATTGATAAATGACTCCTGGAACAGTAGACCAAATACATTTGACTTGTAAAGCCACGTAGCATGGTCTGCAAAATGTGTAGCTTTGATGTGAGGTATCAGCGATTTGTGGAAGCTGAAAATCACATGTATAGTTCTTTGAACTGCTCCTAGAATTAGCTCTGTTTATTTGTTTGTTAATGAGTCATTCATAAGGACGTAAGTTCATTCTAAATGGATCATTCTAAATGGATGATGAGTGATGACGTAAAGTTTCTGTCTTGTTAATATAAAAGTTCACTTTAATGTCAATCAGGTATGACAGTTGTGGGGGATGTTTTTCTATGTTCAAACTACATAGACCTTTTCAAAAAAATGCATATCATCTATACTGTATAGATGTTGTTTTTGTGAATGTGAGTATGGTGTGATACAAGAGTTCTTCAGTATGGCCCACCTCGGCTTTTGCCTTATTAGACTACCTTATTCATGTTTATTCACTGTACTGTTTATTTACCTTGTTTGCATGCAGCTGGACTGACTGACTGTAGATGTAAAGTGATATAGTGAAGCCTGCGTTGAGTCACCAGTGTTTGGATAACACATGGATTCACAGTGAAGCCGCTGCCCTTTTCCAAACAATGCTGTCTCAAAGACATTTGTCACTACAGTGTGTCATCCAGGACCCCTGCCCTTTCTGAAATAGACCCTGTTTACAATGATGGTGCTCAAAAAGAGTTGAATTTTCCAGTCTGCAAAAGTCTTTACTGGTTACTCTGTGTCCTCTGGTCACCCATGTTTTGGACAGCGTCCCCTAAGGCTTTGTATTTACTAATGAGGTGCAGAGGGGATGAGCTGTTTCCCACCAACAGGGGCTCTGGGGCTTTGGGACATTCCTGGAGGTCAGTGTAGGAGGGTCTAGTTGTCTCCCATGGAAACAGAGCTAATAAACTCCAGGGGTGATCGTAAATTTTCTCATTATTTGGCCTGCGGCCCAGGGGCAGGGGGTGCTGGGTGGCTGGGTGGAGGCTGCTGGAGCCGGATCTGCCCATCCATTTGTCCTGTTCCTGCCTGTAGATGAGTGGTGAGCTGCTTCTAATGATCGAAATGCTGATCAACACCAGGTTTAACAGGTGTCATGAGTTTGTACATCTACCAGTGTGCTGTATTCACCCCTTGTAGCATCACAAGAATTTTGAATGTTGTTGCCCTCTTTAACCACACATTCAGAGGTCTGTCAAGATTCTCAGTCAGCCGGGTCATTGTGTATCTAAAAGTGCAAAGTCAAGAGCAACTGGACTAGCTTTAGATTCTTAATTCTTACCTGTTTTAAGTATTACATTTGTAAATGGTCCAGTGTTGTCTAAATTAGAGACATAATGTACCTTTAACTTTGAAATAAATCTACTTGATGTGTCTAACTCAGACTGCTGAAGCCTCGCATTAGCTTCAGATCAGTTTTGGAGTAATGTTTTACATGAAAGAGGAGCCTAGATTTCGTCCCCCGTCTCTTTGATTGGCAGCAAATTGGTATGGGCTCTTTGAATGGCCAGCACAAAAAGGAAGAATGATTTCTGCAAGCAAAACCTGTTTCAGTGACATTAGTTAAAGACAGACATGAAAAACAGTGAATGTACAAATTAATTAATTAAAGAGAGAGAATAAGAAACAGAAGAGCGACACAGAATACCAACGAACATGACACAATCTATAAAGAAGACGGAGGGATGGTAAGGAAGAGTACAGTCAAACAAAACAGGACAGTTTGTCCCTGACAGCAGTACATGCTCTCTGGTTCTTCTGACATGTAAAACTTATGTAGCTCAGTAAGTAATGCCATGTCTCATGTTTGCTGACAAACAGACAGACAGACAGACAGACTGTGATGGAGCAGCTCTGACACTGTAGGCCACACACACACACACACAAACCACGCATAAACACACTCATACACGCCGCATTTGTCCATTGTGTGGCTGGCTGCAGGCAGCGCACACACCTACACACATGTCACACATTTCTCTGATCCATTCACCAAATATTTCAAACACCTTGTTATTATCCCTCGTTCACTGTTTCCAGCACGCATACTGTATATTCACACAAAAATTAAAAACACTCACTGACCCTCTGATGAAACGCTGCCAGATTATATGGTTAATAGTAGATTTCCATGTTAATAAGTATGCCCAGGCGCTATTACTTTAAAGGGGGCCATCTTGGCCTGGTGAAATCAGTCTTGGATTGGTCACAGAGAAGTTAACAGCTGTTGAGCTATCAGACTGCAAATTGTATTGTTCCAACTTTTTCTTTTTCCTTTGTGTCTGTTTCTATATGGAAGATATTGAATCAATGATTATTATATTATATTCAGCTGTATCCCATCATGTTCCTGAGTCCTGTGACTCCCTGTTCTACAATGATGTACGGAGGAATCTTCACTAATCACCGAAACCATCACGACATAAAGCGATGGATGCTTGCATCACTTCCTGCTGAGATCCCCTTAAGCAAGGCACCAAGCCATATATGTACCAAATGGTAGTGCAGAGCATACACTGTGAGTGTATTCCTCTTTGTAACATCAAACTCTGAACAGCTGATCTTACTGGAGGCTGTGAAGTGTGGTGTTCAAGTCATCTAGTCTCACATAGCCAGACCTCTCTCATCTGACCCGTTTTCAGTTTATGTAGTCTCAAATACACAACACAACACCATCACCTTGTCTATGATAGGGACTGGACTGTGAGGGCTGCCAGGCAGGCAGGAAAATAAACCACTGTGTTAACGTTACGTTACTAAATACTGCACTTACTAATGTGGCGTTCTCTCTTCCAAATAAACCAGTCACGTAACTATCCATCCATTCATGAAATGAAATCGCACACTAGAGGATCCTCCTCACCCCGGGTATACGCACAAACATCAGCAGTTAATAAGAGTGGCATTCAACAGTGTAACATGACGTGCAACAGAAGTGATCCACAGAACAGCGCATCATCCATGTAAAGAGGACAGATTCCAACAATGTAATCCACTGAATCACTCAGATCTTGTGTCTTGATATCAAACAGACAGCCACTGCTAGTTTTTCATCTCAAACCAAAGTGTGTGTCCTTTAACTAAACTAAAGTTACTCTATTTTACTAATGTTACAAAGCCCGAGCATCACTGGAACTTATCAGGGAGAGGGTGGGAGGGACTAGGGGGGAGAAAGAGAGGGAAAGGGAGGAGACCCTAATGTTCAGTTCAACAGTCCTGATCAAGCTAATACCAAAGATCGTTCAGTGTTGCATTTAACAAAAAAATAAAAGTATGAATATAGATGACTATGTTGTACCGGTCCAGCTTTCACTATATCGACTGATTAATCGGTTAATTTCTTTTTCCTTCTCTCAACTATCTTTATTATATCAGCCTTTAAAAATCTGCTATCAGTCGACCTCTAATTTCTGGAGCTTCACAGAAAAACATGCATCATTGCAGCATTCTCCTAAACAACTGGACACAACTGAAATATCTGATTATCTGGAAAGTACTGTTCTGTATTTTGCAAGAAATGACAGGGTGGGACCCTGTCATTTCTTGCTCATCATAAATACAGGCATTTGTGATGAGCATTGTAATATATATATTTTTTTATGTCAAACATCCCTGATCGTTTGTAGTCAGACTCGTTTCATTGTGTTGATGCTCCATGTATCAGTTTGTCTCTGAGGAGTCTGTGTTGTGTCTTTTCCACATCAGTCAACGTGGTGGACTTCTGTGGCCAGACAATCCGGGGTGACGGCATGATCGTCAACTCACACCAGGAATCCAAAAAGTACTACTTTGTGACTATGGCGACTGATTGTCACCTCACCATGCAGGCCAGCTCCCCCAAAGACAAGGTGCAGTTCCACTTCCGCTTCTTCCTGGTCTACAGTCTGTTACGAGTGGCCCCTTTGAGCCCCGCCCCTGTCTTCCCAGAGTCGCCTCGGGGCTCTGCTCCTCTCAACCCTAGACTGGAGCCCACCTCTGGTGAGAGCTCGGGGGACCCGTGTCATGCTGGCTCATACGTTCAGTTCTATGATGGACGGGACAGGAGTTCGCCTCCCCTTGGGCCTCCTCTTTGTGGGAAGAGTTTGCCGCGGCCAGTGCTGTCCACAGGAAACTACCTGACCCTGAGGCTGGTGACACGGGGGACTCAGCCCAGGGTCGACTTTGTGGGGGACTTCACCTCCTTCAGACTGGGTAAGAAAAAAGGCCACGTCCACACATTCCACAGATGCTTGTTGTCTTACAGGCAAGCATACATATCTGGATGAATGACAATAGTATAATGACTCTTCTATTGGAAGAGGTCTATTACTTGATTTATCAAACATCTTAGAGTTAATCCTAATACGTAAGGTACGTTCAATCATTATCCATCCAAGCATGTTCGTCACCAGTTGAACACTTGAGAAGGTAAGTATTGCCATTTGAAGGTAGCTGTTAATGAAACATGACTGTTGTTGCTATGGTTACCTGCACGCTGATTGAGAGTTGAGGTTAAGTACCCAGACACACCAAGCCGACTTCAAATAACTACTAGTACTGGCAACGAAGGCTGACTGTTGTGCCGCATTACAGCTGATGGCGGACTAGCTCGTACATTCTGCGCTTGCTTCCAAAGAAATACCTCTCCTGGGAAACAGGAAGTCTCAGGAATGCGAATATTCAAACTGTTGAACATTGATGAGTTCTTGGAACAAAATCCACTGGAAACAATCAGTAAACATGTTAAAAAACCTTCCATGTTTACAGTGAATGTAAACAGAAACTGTATTATACTTCATTATTATAGCTGTGATATAGCAATACACTGTATATACCGGTAGGGTCCAAAAGTCTGATACAAAAATGAAAAGATGTCCACTGCCTTCAAAATGATTGTAGTATTTGATTTGTACCCCTTTTGTTTTAACGATAGTATGCATTCAAGCTGGCATGGACTCCACAAGTTAGTGTAAAACCTGCTGACTCATATTATCCCAGCATGATTTGACAGTGTTCTACAAAGCTTCTTTGTGACAGAATCCTTGACTCTGTCAGTATTCAATTGCCCCTATTAATGTCCAGTGTAGCTGAAGTCAGGTGACTGTGGAGGACAGTCCATGACAGCTTTGAGGTGTGCTTATCCTGCTGCAGTAGGAATCCTTCTCCACAAAAATCAAACCAGAGGGTGGAGCATGTTTCTAAAGATGGAGTGGTACTTCTCCTTGTGCAGGTGTCCAACTCCAGAGGAGGCAAAACAGCCCCAGACTTAAATGTTCCCACCAACATGTTTCACTGTGGGGTTGAAACACTGAGGTATCATTCTCTCTCCTGTCCCTCTCTAACACACACCCTTCTGTTACTTACACTAAGCTATCGCTGGGATTCATCAGTAAATAGGACTCACTGTTTCTTCCTGAAAAGTGATTAGAAACTGTTCCTCGTCCTCAGAGATGCTACAAGACAGCCTTTTATTGACAGCACAACTGCTGATTGCGTTGTTTATTTAGCAACGTCTGTATCTGTGAAGATGTTCCTTATCTGTGTCTCAGGGAACTGACCTTGATGTATTGATCGTCTGATGGTGTGGTCATTTTGGATCTGATCACGATTTGAATACAACTGATTCAGTATCTGCAAAGGTTTTTAGATTTAAATCCACGGCCCCCTTAGAAACCTTCGATCTATTTATGATTTGACACTGAAAAAGGCCTTTACTCTGAACAGCATTGGACCTCTGACCCCTTCATTTTATTTCCTTCTTGCTCAGACTTGCTGATTATTTTCAATATAAGGGATTGTTATTGGAAGGGGCAGTGGGCTGAAGGTCGCAGATAACAACAGAATACACAAACTGATCAGGAGGGCCGGTGATGTCGTGGGGGAGGAGCTGGACACTCTGACGACTGTGGCAGAGAGGAGGATGCTGTCCAAGCTTAAGTCCATCTTGGATAATGTCACACACCCTCTCTACGACACACTGGCCCAGCAGTGGAGCACATTCAGTGGAAGACTCCTCTCACCCAGATACACCACTGAGCGCCACAGGAAATCATTCCTGCCTGTGGTCATTAAACTGTATAACACCTCCCTAGAGAGTCAGAAAACCCCCCTTCTGTAACCTGACTCAAACAAAAATACGGACAATCATTCTTTTTTTTTGGGGGGGGGGGGGTTTGTTTGCACTTTTTGCACATTATTTAAACTGTACATTTGATCTTTTATATATTGTTATATATATATTTATATATATATATTTATATTTTGTTCTTAATATATGTTGTTTGTATAATATATGTTGTTTGGATATCTGGAGTGTGTAACAAAAAATAATTTCCCCCTGGGATTATTAAAGTATTTCTGATTCTGATTCTGATTCTGATTCTGATTGCCTATGTGGTCTCAGACTTTTGGACCTCATTGTATGAATACTAACTTGTTATAAAACAATAACTCGTATCTGTGTATCCCAACAGTATTCATTCATTATCAGTGACTAAACACCATAGTTGCTTCTGGCTTCAAGCAAATCCAAAATGGTCCACTTAAATTGAAAGTGGGCTGAAGACTGGGCAGAAAACGAATGCAGCAGACATTAATCTAGAGCAGCTGTTTTGTTTTCTCCGTAGATTAGAAAATACCCATTGGCTTGGATCATTTGCATGCCTACTCTGGTAACTCTCAAGCAGACGAACAGCAGACAGCTCTTATGTTAATTAGTCTGTATAGCATCAGAGATTTCCAATGTGTTAATAACTTTATGTCAGATTAACTAGAAAACACCTACTTAAACTGAGGACAGCCATATTGTCTTTTTGACTCTTATACTCTAACACTGTTAAGTTTTAAAGGCTGACTGAGATCCTTCCACTGTTGTCCTGATGTTTCAATTGTTATCTACCTCTTCAGGTTTTAACCAATCAGAGTGCAGCAATGAGCCCTATTTCACCTGCAGGAACGGAAAGTGTATCCCTCTCAGTCTGGTGTGTGATGAGAAGGGCATTGACAACTGTGGGGATGGAAGTGACTTGGAAGAAAACCTGACTACAGGTTGTAAAGGTCAGTTGAGCTGACACACACTGAAATATACAGAGAGTCCCTGGTTTTATTACAGCATGTACAGCAGAGTATTGAGAGGAAAATGTGGGGAATTTTGAGTGCTATAAAAATTTAAGGGGGCATCTTTACAGTACAACAACATGGCATAACAAACCACTTAATCAAAATCTGTCCTTCATCAGCAGGTCAGCTTTTACCTCCCGAGCCTCCACCGCCAATAGCAACCCCACCCTCAACTTTTGTGAATCCACACACTGTGCCGATTCCTTCACTGAACTGTGGCATGCCAGACACTGCTCCCAGTAATGAGTCAGTAGCAGGTGAGTGATCATTCTCACATAAGATATTATGTTGTTAAGATAAATGTGTTTTTATCAGCTGGAAGAAAGACAGTCTGTGCTGGCAGGAATCAATTCATGTCTACTACATTATGTATTGCAAAGTGTCCTGATGACTGGGCATAAAACTAATGGAGGTGACCATTGCTAAAGACTCGTAAACCAATAAATGGTGATGGATTCTCACGGCAGAGAGCGCCCTTTTGAGTGATCCGTCTCTATTCTAGCATCAGAGGTGCAAACAGAGACTGTCTGGGCCAGCCTGTCAGCTTCTGATTGCTTTTAAAACCTGGCCAAGTCTGGTCTAACAAAACAGCCATTCTTCTACTCTGACTGTTCAGCTGAGAGTGGGAGAAGGAGATTCACATTCGCCTGCTTTACAAATTGCCAGCTCTTTATTAGCTGAGATCCATTTCAATGCACCATGGTCTGTCCACAATGAGGGACCACAGGCTGGATGAACAGACACACTGTTTCATTCATTGATGGTCAAGCTGAATTCATTTGATTTTCAGAGAGTTTGAAAAGTTGATGGGCTCCAGATTCATAAATTTTATTGTAGAGTCAGTAGCTTAAATGACTGTTACAGCCAACCTCTCAAGAAAATGTTCAGCAGCTGTGCCAAGGAAATTGAACAGTTCTATACTTTTTATGCTTTAAGGCATAGTTTGTTAACTTTTATCTTTGTATTTGGACCAAACATTAATTTGATAAAGATTTTATCTCTGCCTGTGGGTAAAATAGCATAGCATGTTGTATGTAGTGCTGGACTGTTGTGAAGTTACTGTAGTCATAGAATATGTTGTCTTCTACTGATGAACACTTAGGCTGTACTCAGACCAAATTGGCGTTGCAAAAGTAGAGTCTGTTTCAACTTTTTAGCCGCAGCGAGCTGCATTTCTTTGTGGAACCCCCTCTGGTCGGCACTGCCACAGCCAAAATGCACTACCCTCATTCAGGATGAACAGAGGGACCTGCGTTTTTGCTGGATTTGGTGTGATTCCAGCCTTAGGCCGATGGAGTGGTGCCATTTCTTGAGTTCATGTTTCATGAACTTACCTTACAGTGCTGACCTCTTCCGGAAGAAGTAACCTGAGGTGCCAGGTGGTTTGTTACACAGAACAGTGGGAAATGGTTCTTGGAGACTGTTTGGAAAAGGCCAGGCTCTTTCAAAAAATATTGTCTATCACCATCAATCACAGGGTGACTTCAACCAATCAGATAAATGAATCATGTAATATAGTAGGAGCATACTACCAGTGGAGCCAGTTGGTAAATCAAACTTGCTATAACAGCATTTAAGCTAACTACTTGAGGAACCGCCATTGTTTTCAAATGAACATTCGCTTCTGCAGCTGGTCTTCGCACCTAAACTATGCACATAGTGCATGATGTTACAGTATATTGCTATGGTCCAATTGGACCAAACACCTGACCAAGTGTTTGTGTTGCCTGGAACTAACCAAATAGCCAAAGAAAACTAAAAGCAAATGGAAAATAAGAAGTGAATAGTCTATGTTCCAAGCGGTATTCAACACCGTTTGCTTGGATTGTTTGCCCCAGGTGTGGTTTTTGTCTTCATTTGTTCTGTAAATTGAAATGATGGAACAACATTAATGATGCTGTTCTTGGAACAACACCAACACAGCAACATCAGCCAGCTCACTGCAGCCAGTAGTTCTTCGTAGGATGCTGCTTGGTTAAACCACTATGGTTCGGTCACAATTACATAGTCTGGTCTGGCAATATATAGTTTGGTTCCTTGTGGAAAAAGAGGGTGCGGTTCTTTACATAGTAGCTCATGAGTATTACTTAAGTGTTTTCCACCTGTATTTCAACTCAGTGTCCTCCTCCAGTTTTTCTAAGAAAAAACTACAGTTAAATGTTTGAGCTTCCCTGTGTGAAATGATGTACATGCAGAGTTTAACATTAGGGGGCTGTTTTTCACATTCATTGGTTGAAGTGAAAAGTTTCATTGTGCTCACAAAAATAAAATCGGATTTTAAGAGGCGGGCCTACAAGTCTGATTTGTAACATCACAATTAGCTTGGCAGTTAATCCTGGTCCACTAATCTGTATACACAAGTGTGAAACTCAAGCCTCCAGTGAACATACACTGAGAATGGAATTTACAGTGCAGAAAAGATATCTCCTGGGAAGTAAACTTTTGAAATGACACATATTTGCATAATCATTTTGTCCCTCTGATCCTCAGACTCCACAGTCTCCCTGTCCCTGTTGGTTCTCTACATCCTCCTGGGTGTCGTAGCGGGCAGCGTGGTGCTCTGCTGGTGCTGCTGGTCACCTGGCTGGTTCCTGTGGCGTGTCAGCGTGTGTCGCTTCTTACCCTGCTGCAACTCGGCCTGCGCCTCCTGCCAGCTCTGTGCCCGCAGCTGCACCCACAGCAAGGAACACCGACTGGCAAAAGTAACCCCACACATACCCAACAACGGGACATCGACAGGGGCTGTGGCAACTAACAGCAGTGCTGATGAAAATGTTACCATAGCGGCTGTTTAGAGCAGAAGGGCTGTTCGCTTGATCAGCCCGGCATATGTGGAAGGTAACAGCTGCTGAGCGCTGATCAGTGGTGAACATGTCACTTCACCATGCACTGAAACATTACCAAGAATCTTTTTATTGAAGGTTGGACTGACTGGCTCAGTATGCAGACTGAATGGTTCTGGTTATTCTGTGGTTTATGTGCTTTAACTGATGATGCAGCTGATGTGATTGCTGGGTTTATGTTGTTATAAGAAGGTAAAGCAGGGTACTGTATGACTATGAATTGTATGAAAAGTTTGAATGTAACTGAAAGGACAGGATTAAGGGTTCTTCGACTCACTTAAAGGAACAGTTCTGCCAAAATGAAGATATAATTACCTAATTTTCATTTTCAGGTGAACTGTTCTTTCAAGAAACATTTTGTTCACAGCACTTGACCTGTTTCCTTGTTATCTCTTACTGTACATAATATGATGGCAGCACATTCTGTTTGAGAGACTGCTGATGAAGTCTGAGAAGTGGAGCCTTAAATGCTTTGCCAGTTTCCAGAAGACACAAGAGTGTTAAGTTGTTAGCATGAGCAGATTTTGTGCAAAAAATGTTTTGGTCTTATAAATGTGCTTAGACTTCATAGAAGTAACAGTTTAGCCGTCCGATGAAACTACACTTCCAGTCCTCAGCTTTGACCTAAGTTGTCCATGGACACACGCTGAGGAAACAGCCACAGAACTACAAAGTCACCCACCTGGTGACAACAGCTGTTCTCCCCCGGAGAAATTCCTTCAAACTTTCCACTCTCCTCCCAGCAGTCCACTGTTGTTCTACGTACAAGCTGATATGAAGTTTGGACAGTGGAGCACAAAGTTCTCTCGTGCCTGTTCAACATTTTTAAGGGAATAACTTGTAGTGATTGAGCATGGACTTTCAACATGCAGTTACTTGCATAAAGTAAACCATACAACAAATGAGAACAAACAGAAATTCTTGATAATTACTTAAATAAATCAAGTGCTGTCAGCACGAGTAGTTGTGGTGAGCAGATTTCTGTGTTGAAATGAAAAAATAAAAATGAATAACAGTAACATGAATTTTACAGATATTTTGTTAATAATTGATATTAATGTACCTGAAAATAATTTGACCAAAAAAAACACTGATGCCTTTGTTGTTATTCTGTCTTTATGTTCACTGGCATTTGTATTGACCATGAACAACCCCTCTACCATCTCAAGTGTTCAAGTTGGACTATGGTTGTCATCTACTGAACTATTTTAGTCTTAGCTGTTTCAGCCTGCCTGTTTTCTACTGATGTGCTAGTAAGCTGATAAGCAAATAATATGTAAGAGTGGCCTTTTATTGTGGCCAACCCAAGGCACACCTTTGTAAAAATCATGCTAGTTAATAAACAGTATCCTGATATGCCGCACCTGTCAGCAAAAGAAGAAGTGCTCACTGACACAGATTTAACAGATTTGTTCTCAGACTAGTAAAAATGTAAGTAAAACAAAAGCATTACTTTTATGTTTTTGGTCATGGTAAAGCAAGATGCAGGGTTAATCTCTTTGCAGCCCTGTCCTCTCCCAGGCTTCATATACAGTACAGAGTACAGTAGACCTGACATCCCTGTCTTCATCTTTTACCAGATTGATGCTTCACGTGAGGGGCAGCATGTGTTCATGTGTCCAGCAGGCAAACTTTCTTTGTGGCATCCTCTAGATGGAGTAGCTCCATAACCTTTCCTCCTTGTGCTACAGTATGTGTTATGTGGCTACATCACACAGAGCCCCATGTACTGTTTCTTTAGTGATTTTGACTTTTGTCCCTGCTAAGGCATAAGGCCACATGTTTAAACAAACTAAGTATTCCTGACCTCCAGGTTGCCAGGCTACAGCATGTTGAAGCATGCAGACTTCTTTATCTGTCTTTCTGCTTGGACTGTACAGGAATACACATGCATCTGTGTTCCCATCAAACCCCACACACACACACACACACACACACACATACACAAGGACAGTATAGATCCAATCAACTAGGGCTTCCTCTGATGTGCATGTGCATCAGTCTTTTCAGAAGATCAGCACTCCAGCTGGAGGTTTTTCTAACAAGATTTATCTAAAGAGCTCAAAATTCCAGCAACTTTGGTTGTATATAGAATAACTTTATTGTCAGACCAACACACTCAGAGACTTTTCTTACTTTTTACTGTAAGCTTTCATTTAATGAGGATTTAACAGTTTCCTCTTGTCATTTGAGTCTCACAGTTCCAGGCTGATTTTTTTTTTAAATAGGATCTGTGTTTAATAGACAATGTGAGAATCTATGTAAGATGTACATGATTAAATCCAGGTCTCAAAGCTGCACTAATCAATATTTTTGGAGCAACTGGATCAAATGTGTCAAGTAAAAGGGGTCCCATGAGTCACATTAACAAAGATTGATCAACCAGTCTTGTGATTCCCTTCTACAGTTTTTTTGCCTCTCTAAGCTCATTGTTTTGGTTTCGGATTCACAGCAACCATAGCAGCAGCAGCAGGCTGAAAAACAGCTCAAAAATCCCCCCATACACTACCTGCTCAAACAAACAGCAGACACACACAGACACCAATGATGAACATAGTGGAACATTTAGCAGCTGTAGGCAGATATTACCATCAGGAGTTGATTGAGACCAAATAAGATCTAACGAAAGTGTGAAAAACATGCATCAGGTTGTTCTGTGTCTGCTGGATGTGTACCATAGTTCATCTTAATGACTTTACATTGTGGGAATGTGTTTGCAGTGTTTTCACTTTCCACAAATAGCAAAAAAGAATATTAGAATCCAGCTCTTAAAGGGTAAATCAAAGAATATGAATAATTTGATTGAAAGGAAAATAGTGTCAATTTATGTAACATATTTTATTATGTAACATCTGAAATTGATTAAATCGCTCTCCCATAAGCTATATAAGATATTTGATGTTTTCACCAAACTGCAGCATAATGTAAATAATGAATATTTACTTTCATTATTATCGAAATAGGAATGTATGTCATTCTAAAAAGTTCAAGGTTAGTCTTTTATTGTGATTTTGGACTAGTCAGCAGTGTCAGTGTCATTCTGTTGGTGTTGTTTTGTACATACTGTAATGTTTTAATAAAATGTACTGCCATTTCTTCAGACCTACGTTTTCTACATTCATCTTTTTCCCACTTGCATGCCAACACTGTTAAACTGTTAGAAACATACACTTTAACCATCTAAAAACAGCTGATGACTGTCACACATGCTGGTTTGTAGGCTAAGCTCACAATTCAAAGCAGGATGTCATCACATCCTTGTTTGCAGCTTGGTGCAGCCTGCTCTTTATCTGACTCACAGGCTGCTTGGTTGACACTGGGGAGGTCTTGGCAAAGAGTCAGCAGCTTCACACTGTGTGTGTTGCCTTTGGTATCCACTGGCAACCTTTCAAGTCAAATTCCTGTTTCTATGAAAGACAGAAAAAAATAAATTTCCCAACCCCTTTGTCCCTTTGAGTTGACTGCTTGTAATTGACCTTTTGACCCCTAGTTAATTTATCTGCAGAGGCATTAATATCAGAAAATGATTTTTGATCATTTTAAGCAGATAAAACTACTTAAACTCTTAACTGTCTGAGACCAGGCATTCAAGAGCATGTATAAAATCACATATTTTGGATTGTCACAGAAAATCTGGCAAGAGACTCCAGAGAGTTAAACGACTACAGCAAATCTTCCAGAGGCTTCTATAGGCATCCAAAAGAGACGGAAGGTCTCATTTTTACAATCTGCTCAAATATGGCCAACAAAAAAGTGATTAAAACACTTAAATCACTACAAATTGGTATGGAGCCCCTTCAAATGTTATTAATTCCCCCTTAAAATCTGTAGAATTGAGATGTATGATATGAAACCTCAAAGTGCAAAGCAAGTGAAACGGATGCTCTCAGAACACCTCTTGATTTCAAAAATATTTACATGGCCCATCGCCAAAACATCTGCAGTAAGGACAAACATGAAAGTGATTAAAGGGACCTTGAATCAATTCTAGTTTAATGTTAATCAGCTAGAGTATAGTTTAGTATTATTCACCCCCACACTCAGTTTAGCTCAACTGTGTTCAGCGATGTATGGGTTTTCCATTTCAGCCCTCACGTAGGCCTTCACTCATACCATTCTTAGAGCAGAGAGTATCATGTTGACTCAGGGTTATATTGGCCTTACACTCATGTGTGTTCACGTGTCAGGTGGCATTGTCTTATTGTTGCTGTGCTATCTCTGTGAGCCATGCTGCTGGATCTGTTCGTGACTCAGCTGAACCCTCCTGTGACCCTATAAAACCTGCAGTCAGCTATCAACACACCAGGGGCTCAGGTCAACACTGGAGAGTGTTAATGAGTGTTCAGGTTGACACACACTGTGTGGCACCAGGGCGCTGAATCCACAGTAGTCACACCACCTTAACTTGGTGCTCAGCTGAAGCTCACTGATAATGGATTTACTTATGTTGAGAACAACCAGAGCTGAAATTGGTTTTTCTCAAGCTGTCAACATGAAGCAGATGCAACTCATCAGCTTTGAGTTGGTGTAGATAAGCATGTATCAGCTTCATTTAGCTTCACTCAGTCTGTTCTCTTGGCAGATTTACAGCTGTGCTGTACTCCTTCCACAATTCTGACTCACTAAAAGTTGAATGTTTAGGATACAGGTGTTTTCACACTACCATATTATGTAGAATATGTTTGTGATTCATTTCAACACAATCACCACAATAAATGTTGGCAATTTAGGATTCTGCAAACCAAGGATATGTTGAAATTTTAGGTCTCTTTAGGTTCAGATTTTTTATTTCATGTTGTGGCAATGGTCTGGTTGGGTTAAGGCTGTGTTGGGCTGGTTGGGTAGAAAGGATCGTGTTTTGGTTTAAAATTCCTGATTCTGTCCCCCAAACACAGCTGGAAAATGTCCCGTCTTAATTTAATGTAAATGTAACGAAGCCATCATTAATATTAACTCTACCTTTTACACCGGGCAAAATGTTTTCTGTGAAGACAAATCCATCAGGATGTATGAGTGAGCCAAAAGAAACATGATGACATGTTAGTTTAAGACAAATATTGACACATAAAACACATAAAAATGTACTTAATGATGACTTAATGAAAACAAGCAAACATAGACTGCTTTACTAATGCAAACTCACTCAAACTCTATTTAACTTCTCTGATAATCTTCATGTATCTTTCATATCAATGTGTCTTATATGACAACACATTCAACACTGTCAAATATTTGCCAGTGTTTGGCAGTAGTTATGATATACACTAATCAGCCATAATATAAAAACTGCCTGTTTAATATTGTGTAGGTCCCCCTTTCGCTGCCTTGCTGCAGTATCTGGCACATTCACATACATTATATGTAGGGCATTAAAGGGATAGTTGGGGTTTTTTGAAGTGGGGTCATATAAAGAACATATCTATAGTCGATCTGTTTCCTACCGTAATCACCGATCAGCGCAGCCTCAGTTTGGAGAAGTAGAGAGCCGCTCCAGCCCAGATGCTCAGCTTTGTACTGCAGTGAACGGGGTCCAGCAAAAAAGCAAAATTAACCACCTACAACAAGGTTCACCTAAAAAAATTAACATCAGGTCAAGTGTACGTTGTATAGGTAAAATTCACAGCGCTTTACATCGCTGTCAGGCCGCGCTTTCTTTTGGCACTACATTTTCTCAACCGCAGAACCCCCGTATCCCTACGCATGAGCGCTAATGCGGAAGGATACGGAGAGTTAAGTTTCATTTTTATCGAAAGTAAACCTATCGTCCAGCAGCCGGGCCTCACGCTGTGTTCTGCCGCTCGCAGATCAGCTGTTGCCCAGTTACGCTAGTGCGTAGGGATACGGGGGTTCTGCGGTTGAGAAAATGTAGTGCCAAAAGAAAGCGCGGCCTGACGGCGATGTAAAGCGGTATGAATTTTACCTATACAATGTACACTTGAACTTAAAATTTTTTAGGTGAGCCTTGTTTTAGGTGGTTAATTTAGCTTTTTTGCTGGACCCCGTTCACTGCAGTACAAAGCTGAGCGTCTGGGCTGGAGCAGCTCTCTACTTCTCCAAACTGAGGCTGCGCTGATCGGTGATTACGGTAGGAAACAGATCGACTATAGATATGTACTTTATATGACCCCACTTCAAAAAAACCGAACTATCCCTTTAAGCAGACGCTTTTGTCCAAGGTGACTTACAAATGATTTCACACTCGTACACTAATGGCGGAGGCTGCCATGCAAGGTGCCAGCTGCTCACCAGGAGCAATTTGGGTTTCACTATCTTGCTCAAGGACACTCGGACATTCAGCTCGGGGAAGCTGGGATTCCAACGAGTGACCTTCCAAATACTGGACAACCCGCTCTACCTCCTAAACTACAGCTGCCTGCACAGCAATATTAACAGCAGATCCTGTTGTTAACAGCCTCCATATATCGGACTTGTTTGTCCAGCACATCCCACAGATGCTCAATTGGATTGACATCTGGCGAATTTGGAGGCCAAGTCAACACCTTGAACTCGCTCTTGTGTTCCTCAAACCTTTCCTGAGCCATTATTACAGTGTGGCAGGGTGTGTAATCCTGCTGGTACAGGCCACTGCCATCAGGGTATACTGTTACGATAAAAGGGTGTACTTGGTCTATAACAGTGTTTAGGTCAGTGCTATGTGTCCACATGAATGGAGGGACTCAAGGTTTTCCAGCAGAACATTGCCCCAAGTGTCACACCACCTCGGCCAGCTTTTATTCTTCCCATAGTGCATCTCCTCCCCAGGTAAGCGACACACACACACCCGGCCAGCCACATAATGTCAAAGAAAACGGGATGCATCAGACCAGGCCAGCTTCTTCCATTGCTCCGTGGTCCAGTTCTGAAGCTCATGTGCCCATTGTAGCAGCTTCCAGTGGTGGACAGGGGTCAGCATGGGCACTCTGACTGGTCTGCAGCACAGGCCCATACACAGCAAGCTGTGAGGATGCACAGTGTGCACACATTTGATCCAGAACCAGCATTAACTTTTTCAACAATTTCTGAAAAAGAAGCCTACGCTATCAGGCTAGCCTTCGCTCCCCACACGCATCGATTAACCCTGGGTGCCCATGCCCCGGTCGCCAGTTCACCAGTTGTCCTCCCTCAGATGCCCAGCAAGACCTGCAATTTTGGAGATGCTCTGACTCAGTTGTCAAGCCGTCACAATTTGATCCTTCCTGCTTGCCCTTTGAAACCATATCTCCTTACCACACCAGTAGACTCTGTCAGACTGATGTTTCAGCAGTAAGGCAGCCTATTCCGACCTGCTCCAACTGCAAAGTGTCCTGAAATAAGTTTGTTGTGAATCGGTGCAATTTTTTTTTTTAAACGTAATACAAATTAAGATTGATTGAAATGTTTGGAGGAAACAAAGCAGAGGGAAACCTGACTTAATATATAAAATGAACTTTATTGGTATGAAAAAGTATATGTACAGTATTTGCATATAGAATAATATTTTCAACAAACATTTCTCTCATTCAACAAGTCTGTGTGCAGTGGCAGATCAGATACACCCACCAGACAACAGGCGGCGCTACACAGCAGCTTACCGCAGCCCGGCAGAACACTGTGCTGCCTTCAGGTTCACCTCATACACCTCAAGTTTTGAAATCCTAACTTCCGATTGGACATTATACAAAAAAAAGTTTTTTTTGTCTGCTGTTTTCTTTTTTTAACCAAAGTCATTGTTCCAAGAGCAGAATAAAAAATAAGTTGACCCGTTTAGGAAGCATGCAGCCTGTTGGCCATGCTCCGTTGGCTGAGTCTGTGAGTCTTGGAGAGGGTCATGGTTTGGGTTATGGCCCCATTTTCATGAGCCAGCTCTTCCTCCTCCTCAGCCTCCGCCTCCTCCTGGCCCCCCACACTGTGCTGTATCTCAGCCTCAACAGTTCGCTGCTCCCGAGCCAACATGAGGACCATCTCGGGGTCCATCATCTCACTGGACGAGAAAGGATGACACACAGTCTCAACCAGGCCGATGACTGTCCCCAGCACCGCAAACACCGAACCCACCAGGTAGACCTTCAGCAAACCACGGCTGGGTCTCTGACTCAGCATCTCTTTGGCAAAGGGAATCAACTCCTGCATGTTTTCCATTTTTACACTGGATATGCTTCAGCTCAAAGGCAACGTCTGAATGTTCTATGTAGACCTGTTAAAAAAAGAACCAAAATTAAATGAAAAAAATGTTAAAAATTGCAGGAATGAATCATGTGAAACAAGCAAACATCAGATGTTTTGGCTGTTTGTAGATGTGCAGATATGTATTATTTGTTTCATAATGCCATACTTTTGGCAGTTGAAACAGTTTGACCGATGGATTGTTTAATGGATTTCACAAAATATGTTACAAAATACATTTACACAGAATATGTTATCATCATATCATCATCATTGCAGTTTGGTAAGTAACTCAAACAGCTTAACTTGTCACATAGAGTGGGCTATTTACAACTCCTGGGTATCTGAACCAGCACCAGTATAAGTAATCTGATATCCTGTTACTGTGTTGAACACATAGAAGATAAGCCTGCACATTTTGCCACTGCAGTTTTCAAAGAAAAAATAAGAACTTACTGTGATGTGGTTTGTTGTTTGTTCCAGTCACACGGTCGCCCTTCTCTTGAGTTCCAGTTTGTGACAAGGACACACCTTAACTGGAAACTGTGGTCATTTATAGTTCCCCTCTCTCCACCCACACACTGACAACAGCTGAATATTCATGGAGCACGGAGGCTAGCCTGGGGAAACTGAGAAAAGCAGGCTTTGAGCCATAAACTTTGACCCAGTTGTGTGTCGGCTTAATAAATAGTCAACAGTTTCACAAAGGTTCTTACTTACAATGCATTAGAGTGTGTGAGTAAAAGTGAGTTCATGTTGATTGCTCTATGTTGAGTTACAATTTGAAAGAATTACCCAAAGGTCATACTTGAGTAAGTAAAGACATCATGTCACAATATTACTTTAGTAAAAGGCACCAAAAGAAACACAGTAAAAGTATATAAGTATCTGCCATAAAGTATACTATAGTATCAAAAGTAAAAGTAAATACTGTGTATATTTACATATTTATATTTACATATATATATTAACTGATTATCAGCCTGGCAGAATCTAATATTCAGCATTTTTCTGATTAGTGTTTCATGTGGCTGCAGAATGATGCATCAGTCAAAGTAGCTCAAACTTAAATTAACTTATTTCATCTTAAATCAGGTAAATGTGGTTGAGTGGAAGTATGATGTAGCACAAAATGGAAATGCTCAAGTCAAGTACAGGTATCTCAAAATTGTACTTGAATGCATTCCTTGAGTTGATGTACTTAGTGCCGTTCAGTAAAGTTATAATTAGGTCAGACTGGTGCCAGTACAGTACCATACCATATTCCACCACTGCACACATTGCATTTAGAAAAAAAAAATGTTTGACACAAAAACTTGATTGAACTGTTTTTATTAGTGGTGTCGGCAGGATCTTCAATAATACTGGCATCCCACAGTCTGGATGTAATAAGCAAGTTAGCTTTTACTCCAAATATGTATTCTTTTTAGAGCATGTATTTATTGAGTTTTGGTTTTAACATTTCACAAATCACAACAATGCATTGGACAACATTTCTAAAGATTCTCCAAGTTCACAATAAAATTACACATTAAAATTGTGTGTTTAATGTTTCAACAAAAAGGCACACAGAGGGCTTGCAGAGAGAACCAGCAGCTAACAGAGGGGCTTTTTACAGCCTTCCAGAAAGGCGAGATTAAGCTTCATGCTTTAAATAGACATAAATCAGTCATTTGCTTCTCTTTGCAGTTCAAAGTACAAGCCTTTGGGTACAAATTAAGAATACAAAGTTTAGGGCAACGCAGGGCTGAAATCCATTTTATAACTGAAGCCCAGTAGTTGATGGGTTTTGTCACCAGGGAAATAACAATGAGCCTCATACGAACTGTACAACATTTCTGTGAATGTCTTTTGTTTGCTGCTGTTTATTGTGTATTTATATATAATTTTACATTATTTTGCCCATTTAAACTTGTCTTCTTAAGTTAGCTAAATGCCGTCATTAATTCATTTACACTTTACAATGACTCCACAAAATTCACAATTTATTCACAATACAATCAAAACATTTCAGTAAACGTGACAACAACTATCAATACTCAAACAGGATCAGTGTTCCATATCATTATCCATATTTTTAGTTGCTAGCCCAACTTACTACATTATTTTTGCCTGTGATTTATGTTCTAAAATAGTTCAAATGATCATTCAGTCAAAGGTCAAGATGATATCAAAATACAAAAAAGAGGAAGTAGGAATGAGCATGTGATGTGTTTCAGTTGTCTTGTTGTCCGGTCGGTGCAGTGTGGTGCTTATGGTTAGGGTTAAGGTTAGTGTTCATGTGAATCTGCCATTTCAACAGCCACCGAATCAGGGGAAAGGTTGTGTCAAACCAGTTACCCTTCAGCATTTCTGCTGCTGCAACATCTACACAGAACTGTGGTCAGAGTACAGCTGGACAGTGTAGCACAGAGTGGCTCCACACGTCACACGCATCCTCATGATGGTCAGTAAACTGGAGTTGCACAGGAAGTACAGCAGACACAGCTGCTGATATCCGAGAAGCACTGTTCTGACTCTGTTTATGCCAGCAGGACCACATGACAGCACGTAGAGGTGTAGACACTACATGATCACATCAACTGCTTTGTAATCAGGTTTATATATATATACAGTTGAAACCAGAAGTTTACATACACTATATAAAAAGACACATATGCTTTTTTTTTCTCACTGTCTGACATGAAATCAGACAATCACTTTTCCTGTTTTAGGTCCGTTAGGATTACCAAAATTATTTCTATTTGCTAAATGCCAGAATAATGAGAGAAGGATTTTTTTAACAATTTTTTATTACTTTCTTCAAAGTCAGAAGTTTACATACATTTCATTAGTATTTGGTACCATTGCCTTTAAACTGTATGACTTGGGTCAAACATTTTGGATATCCTTCTACAAGCTTCTCACAATAGTTGGCAGGAATTTTGGCCCATTCCTCCTGACAGAACTGGTGTAACTGAGCCAAGTTTGTAGGCCGCTTTGCTCGCGCATGCCTTTTCAGCTCTGCCCATGAATTTTCAATAGGATTGAGATCAGGGCTTTGTGATGGCCACTGCAAAACATTGACTTTGTTATCCTTAAGCCACTTTGTAACCAGTTTGGCAGTATGCTTCGGGTCATTGTCCATTTGGAAGACCCATTTGCGCCCAAGCTTTAACTTCCTGGCTGATGTCTTGAGATGTTGCTTCAGTATTTCCACATAATGTTCTTTCCTCATGATGCCATCTATTTTGTGAAGTGCACCAGTCCCTCCTGCAGCAAAACAACCCCACAACATGATGCTGCCACCCCCGTATTTCACAGTTGGGATGGTGTTCTCAGGCTTGCAAGCTTCCCCCTTTTTCCTCCAAACGTAACGATGGTCATTATGGCCAAACAGTTCGATTTTAGTTTCGTCAGACCACAGGACATGTCTCCAAAAAATAAGGTCTTTGTCCCTGTGTGCATTTGCAAACTGTAATCTGGCTTTTTTATGTTTCTTTTGGAGTAATGGCTTCTTCCTGGCAGAGTGGCCTTTCAGCCCATGTCGGTACAGTACTCGTTTCACTGTGGATAATGACACACTCTCGCCAGCTTCAGCCAGCATCTTCACAAGGTCTTTTGCTTTTGTTCTTGGGTTGATATGCACATTTCTGACCAAAGCACGTTCATCTCTGGGACACAGAACCCGTCTCCTTCCTGAGCGGTATGATGGCTGGACATTCCCATGGTGTTTATACTTGCATATAATTGTTTGAACAGATGAACGTGGCACCTTCAGGCATCTGGAAATTGCACCCAAGGATGAACCAGACTTGTGCAAGTCCACAATTCTCTTCCTGATATCTTGGCTGATTTCTTTTGACTTTCCCATGATGTTACACAAAGAAGCAGTGTGTTTCAGGTGTGCCTTAAAATCCACAGGTGTGTCTCTAATTAACTCAAATGTTGTCAATAAACAGTAAAATCAGAATCTTCCAAAGACATGACATCATCATCTGGGCTTTCCCAAATTGTTTAAAGGCATAGAAATCTTACTGTATGTAAACTTCTGACTTTGAAGAAAGTAATAAAAAATTGTCTAAAAAAATCCTTCTCTCATTATTCTGGCATTTTGCAAATAGAAATAATTTTGGTAATCCTAACAGACCTAAAACAGGAAAAGTGATTGTCTGATTTCATGTCAGACAGTGAGAAAAAAAAGCATATGTGTCTTTTTATATAGTGTATGTAAACTTCTGGTTTCAACTGTATATATATATATATATATATATATATATATATATATATATATATATATATATATATATATATATATATATATATATATATACACAGATTGTTAATTAAATAGTGAATTAAGATAAGCCTGTCAGAAAAGGGCAAACATTTTAAACCTTTTACCAAACTCTTGATCTTGCCCACACCTACCCTCCTTGTTTAGTGAAGCCAATCAAAATGCTTTTCTTAATAACACTGTTAGAATCTGTCAGTCTTTTTTTTATTCCAGATTGACAAAGGTGTAGCTACTAACATCAATACATGTTTGCATGAACACTCAGATTTCTGAGCCCTGGTTCTGTGCATGCTAGCAGACTGAGAAGGCTGTCTGGCACACCATAATGAAATGGATCATCATTTTAATCATCTGTATTAGTCACGCCTGTGAATTTCCAGCTATGGCAAATCGAGCAATCTTTGTTGTTGCCTCCAGTCTCCTGCCCCCGAGTTGTGAGATGTTCATTAACTCTTCTTTGAAAGAGCTATGTGTACTATAGCAGACACTGATATTTCTTCACAGTTTGTGTTAACAAATTAACACAATCCTCTTGGAAAAATGAACAATAATAACAATAATAATAATAATAATAATAATAATAACAACAACAACAGTGATAATAATATTATTAATGATAATGATATTGATAATAATAATCCTTCTATTAATAATAATAATAATAATAATAATAACAATAATTCTAATAAACATTCAACACCAACCTTTTTCTTTTCTTTACTCGCCAGTAATTTTGCCACATGTACATTGTAGTTTGTACCTTGGCTGTACACAACTGTTTTGCTGTCTTGGCTTGTTTCCTGCTTATCTGTCTTTGATGTTTACCATATTATGATGCCAATAACTCCATGCCACAGTTCATCTCTGTGTGGCCAAGGCCCAGTGTGGAAAAAGAGGAAACACCACCAAGAAATGAATCAAAGCTGCAGCTCTTAACCAGAAAGATTGAAGGCATGATGGTACTTGTCTGAATTTGATAGCGCAGTAACCTATGTGTGTTGGTTTAGTCAGAAGACACACCCTGTACTTGGACTTAGTCAGTGTGTCTGCAGTGAATGGAGAAAACCATAAGGCGTGTGTTCAGCTGGCCCTTGGGCTACTATTTCTTTACACACAGGCGATGATGAGCCTGGCAGAGCTCAAACCCTGCCCACAGGGCATGTACTGTGTCTGGGAGGAAGAGTGAGGTGAGGTGAGGTGAGGTTGTTGCTATGGCAGTGTTTCACCCCTGTGTTCTTCTCTGAATGGAAGAGATCACAAAACAGTGTTTACACAAAGTTAAGCTACATTCATCAAATGAAATCCTTACAGATACAAATATCTGCGTTATGTCTCTAGACATACACATATAATATTACAGGGTTGACTTGTACAGGGGGAGACATGCTTGTTTCTATTCTCTGTCAGCTGCTGTGGAAAAGAAACAAACATTCACTGTGTCCACTTGTGTGGTACATACTGATACTTCAATGTATGCACTATGTACAAATATTGTCAGTTTTGGTGCTTACTACTAGGGTTAGAACTAGCACTAGTACTGGGTACATTTGAGCGATATTACATACTGGTACCAGGAGTTCAAAGGTAGCTTTTTTACTTTACTCTCTCTGTTATCTCAAAAATATTGTTGTCATTTAGATATAGGCTACTTTGCTATTCTGAATTAATGATACAAGGTGTGCGGCACTTGGTATAAAAAAATGACCCCCCCCCCCCCTTCCGGTTTCCTTGTGTTGGTGTCTGTGTCTACGTCTGTATGTATCTGTGTTGATTCATGGAGGGAAGGGAGTGGTAGTGAAGGGTGTGACTCTGACACACACTGTATCACACCAACCAGGTGAGAAGGTGTTTATAAAGCAGCAACCTGGCAGCAAATCACACTTTACTACAGAAGATAACAGAGCTGAGAGAGAATCGACTGCCAGGTGAGTCTCACATCAGGAAATACATTCAGCTGGCTTTGGTTGTGTTTGATTGTTACTGCTTGCTGACCTTCTTTTGTTTTCTCGTCCCAGACTTAATCGTAGGAGGAACACAACATGAGAATATTTATACTTGTTGCTGGTAAGATGTCCATCTTTTTTTCCTCTTCCTTTTATCTTGCAGTTTTTCTTTCTTTTTTAAAAGTTTGTCATGGAACTCATACCATTAACTTTCCAAACCACCGAAACAATGCAGCGTAGGATTAAACGGATAACTTTCTAGCAAAGAGAAGAAACTAAGCTGCAAAGCGCCGCTGCAGTGACTGGTCGGACTGAATTCCTGCATATTTTTTGTCTCTCTGGTCAAGACGGCACATGTTTAACAAACTGTTAACCGTGACTTTTCAGGTTCCTCCACCCTGACAAGGACATAACAACGGGGGAAATACTAAATAACTTGGATTATCTTTTTTATTTAAAGATACAGTGTAATTGTATCAGTCTTCAGGTATAATTATATAATTCTAGACACTATAACTTTTTCAAAACCACAAGAAATTGTCATTTTGAGTTTTATACATCTTAAGCCTCCACTTAAGATTAGAGTTTAGAGTGAGTCACAAGGTGGAGATGGAACAACCCATCAAAATGTGTGAACATCATCTAAGGGATAGACAAAACTCTTTAACACGGGGTAAAGTGTCAGCTGGGAGGAGCTGCTGCTGATGGACTGGAGCTCTTTGACTGGTCCATCAGTCTTGAAAGATGGGTTTAGGCAAAAGATTGGAAACTGTCCTGTTTATGATTAGGTGAGGTGTAGAGAGGGTTTGGTAAAAGTTCTATGTGATTAAGGTGAGTCTCTAATTACACTGAATAAGAGTTAACTGTCTGTCCAGTGTCTGAAACATCTTCATGCAGGCAACAAAAAAGAAGCTCATTCATCAGGAATACAAAGTATTCTAAATGTATTCGTTGTGCTTATCAGGTTAATTTAAGCAATCTTTATAGAATAGAAATCATTGCAGGATTGGTCAATATTTCCTGTGACTTGATATGAGTCAGCAGTGATTGTGATTTTAGGGTACTGATGTAATATACTGGGATGCTGATGTTTTTAATGAGTGACGGTGGTCATTTAGTAAAACATCTCATTTCTTATTGGTCTGCCTTTCTCCTGACAGCCATCGTGGCAGTATCACAGGCCCAGACTGACTGCTCTCGTGGGGCTTGTTACCCACCCAGCAATGACCTGCTCCTGGGCAGGGCTCACCAGCTCCAGGCCTCCTCCACCTGTGGCCTTACAGGCTCCGAGGTCTACTGCACCCCATACCAACAGGTAGGACCACAGGTTTACATCAGCATCAACCTCCAGTTAAATCTTCCCAAAGTAAATAATCCCGATTAAGGGAGACTTCTCTGCAAATGAAGGGTGGTTAGAAGAGTTATTAAGTTAAAAAGTATGGAAATAACACTGCTGGAATGTAGCTCTGAAAATATAGTAAATATCCCTGAGTACTGTACTGTGCAAGGCACCATTCTTTTAACGTTCTACTTGTGAGACTTTTCTGCTTTTCCTTTTTATTACAAAAATTATATACAAAATAGTTTTGAGTTTTTGATTGTTGGGCAAAAAAACAGCACTGTGAGGGTGTCACTTTGCACTCTGACTAACCTTGAACACATTTCTCACTCGTTACAGAATTTCTACAAATCAAACAATTAATGTAGACAAGAACCAGCAGATTAATCCAGACTGAAAATCATTAGTTGCAATCATGTAAGAAACATTAAGGCATAGTCATAATAATCAAATGATATAATGTACAGTAGTATAATAGTAGTTCAGTCAGAGGGGACATTTTTCTGTATTTTTACTTTTCATACTTAATTCACCACTTATTTACTGATTGTACTTTAATATGTTTATTTAAGTAACATTTCAGTCCAGGACTCTCCCTGTTCCAGAGTATTTTGACAGTGTGGTTTAGGGTATAGAAGTAAAAGACCTGAACACTTCCTCCACCACTGGGGAAAAAAACACACATGAATTTAAGCTTTGATACTAAAATATATATACTGGCTTTATAAAAACCCATATCAGTTCAACCAGAGCATGGTCACTGTCACTGCCTCAGCCAGCTGTGTTCACTCAGGCCACGCATGGGTGTCTACGTGAGGTTTGCATAGCCTGGAGGCGAGTGGTGCAGAGGTCATGTCTCTCCATTTATGAAGCAGTCTGATTTCAGTGCCAGAGCATCATGTTGCAACTGTACTCTTTGACCGACGTCTGAAAAACCACTGACCGGCCCATCTGCTGGATCAGCACAAACCTCCTATTGCTGGGTGAAGACCGTTTTGACTTTCAGACCGTTTCAGACTTTTCGGCTAGTTTTCACTGCCTAATGTTGGTATAGTTTATATTTGGTATTGTGCATTTGCTTTGCTCTCAGAAAACACAAGACAGAGCTATAAAAAGGATGTTTGAGGACTGTGGTCCAATGATCCGTTGTCTTGTTAACACAAGAATTCGTCAGTGTTTAATGTTAAATATTGATCTGCAAGAAGCTGGAAACTCTTTCCTTCAGATAAAAGTAGTGCAGAAGAAAAATCAAGTCTCCTGAGCTGGAAATATCTAGATAGAGAAGAGAATAAACTGTAAATATACTTCCAGCACCTCAAAATAATAACTGGGTTAGTACCCTGCTGCACAATTTTGTAATTGTACCCAAAAGCCATAGGTTACTTAGGTCAAAGTAAAGATACTGTGTTAAAACACTGTTTCTGAAAAAGTAAAAGTCACCAGAACACATAGTACTTGTGTGAAAGTCTTAAAGTACTTAAGTTTTTGGAGTACAAGTCATATGAACATATGGAAACATCTATGTATCATCGGCCTGGCTGATTATTGGTTTCAATGTTCAGCTCTCTTCTCATTATCTGGATTAGTGTTTTCTTTTCACCACTGAATTAAACATGCATGATGTTGTCTCTGATTCAGCATGCAGACTGGAAAGTAAGTAGTAACTAAAAATCAAATAAGTGTACTTAAGTAATTAGTATCATATATGTCTCTGTGGAGTGGAGGTATGAAATAGAAGGAACCTCAAAATTGTACTTAAGTACAATACTTAAGGTAATGTACTTAGTTATATTCCATCACCGCCACTGCAGCATGGAAATTGTGAAATTTCACAGATGTTATGTAACCTTTATACCTCACAGTGTTACAGTGTAGGCTACTTGTGCTGTGCTGAATCTGCCTCAGGGAATGGATAGCTGTGTTAGGCGTGGACTCTCTCTGATTGATCGAGGCCTTCCCTGTTTTTGGAGGGTTTTCTTGTTTGTTTTCTTATTTCGTACCTGAACCACACCTCAGCCAGACAGGGAGGGGCAGGAACACTCATCTCTATCTCAGCACTGACACATGGCATGACTACCAGTAAAGACCAACAATGATAGGGATGAAAGCTTGCAGAGCAGTCATAGAAAACTAGTCAGATCTTGTTGGGTAAGCTTCATCGCACTGCTGCAAGTACCAGATTTTGTAACAAGTAATCAATTGTCACAGTAAAATAATCAATGAAAATGTAAGGATTTCCAGCAAAATGTAGTGCTAACTGGTGTAATGGATAAACTTTACTGCTAAATTCTCAGTGTCTGCAATACAGACTCCAGAATATGTGTTATCATTGTGTCTGTTACAAAATCATTCAACTCTTCAGGGACATTTTAATAGACATAATGATAACACATACTCTGGAAAATTAATCGCTGCTGCAGTATCGCTACACTAGGTTGTTTTTGTCATTTTTAGTTTTTCATAAAGTGAGGTTATTTTGCTGGGGTGACTACATCACATGTAGGTTTATGGAAAATGATAAACATTTTTGATGACATACATTTCAGATTCCATCAGAGGACCAAATCATTTTCGGTGCAGTGTCAGATTTGCTACACATGCAGTTTGTAGTAAGACTTTTAGGTTAACTGGAAAGTCTTGCTTGTAATCTTTAATATAACCATGATAGCAAAGTATCCTCAGGCTTTCTACTATCAATCCTGATACACATACATGTAATATTTTATTTGTGCTATTAATGTCAAATACTGATTATATGACCTATAACTTGTGACAGCTCAGAGCAGATATAGTTTGGCTAACTTAGTTTTCATAATGTCCTCTGTAGACTTTAGACTCAGACTTAGACTTAGAATCAAATGAAAGCTCAGTTTATGCAATAGTCAGCTGGCAACAACATAATGCTAAAAGTGTGTGTTTGTATGTGTGCTGGAGGTGACACACTGCAGTGTCAAAAGCCAGAACCATTGGGGAGAAAGCCACGTTAAATTACTTTTAACCTACATAAGTTAAGAAGAGTCTCCCTGTCATGCTTTACTGTTGTAACTGAGATGCAGCAGTCATAAAACTGACATGGACACACCTGAGTTTGTGAGAGTGCTACATCTTTATCACCTGAGATTAGATAAGATTCACTGTTTGGCAATAAGAAGAAAAAAAGATTTACATACTTTACATTAAATGCAATGCAGTGGCGGTTATGAATGACAGTTGTATAGCTGTGACCAGTGCAGCGCTCATTGACGTCTGCATGTTGAGAGTGATATGAATGTCAGTTTATCTGGTGGGTATTATCTAACTGACATGTCTGTGACCCTCGCTGGTGAGGAGAGAGGTAATGATTATTCAAAGATGAACTTTCATTAAACCCATTTACCTGACTGCTCGTGTTATTGGATAACTCACCTGCAGCATCCCACTTCACCTTCATGTAATTTAAACATGCCAATATTTTAGAAGTTCTCATTTAAAAACAAATCCAGGCTGGTATCAATGTGAACACAATGCTCTCAGTTGGTTTAGCATGGTTTAGCAAAAATATATATGGTAGGGGAAAACTAGCTTAATTTAATCCAGAGTGAGATAAAAATCTTTTGTATTTACATGTATGAGCAAAAGCCAAAATTAATACACAATACAAAGGTCTATTGATGAATGCCTTATTTTTTACAAGGCTAGTTATGTATTCTTATGAAAACACGATTTGTCAAATGTCATTTCTGTGATGTCACAAATTATGATTGCAGTTTATGATTCCCATCAAGTAGAAACTAGTGACTGCTGACAATGAATTCTTCCATCCACCAGAGCCTGCTGACCATGCTTTACTATTGTCTTACTTTCATCATAGAAAGAGAACAATAGAAAAACTAGTTGTGGGAACATTTAGTTAAGAGATGTTTAATATGTACAACAGAATACAGACAACTAACAAAGTCAAAGAGTTGGCAGAAAATTGAGTCAGGCAGAAATGAAAGTTGGTGCATCCACAGACAGTCTAGTCTACTAGACTAGTCAATGTGTAGACATCTGCACATGGTGGTGCAGGTTTAAAAGCAACACCTACCTACCTGCTCCTACCACAGACTTCCTCTTGCAAACATCAAAATGCATTTTGTTGGGTAGGAGGCCAGTTGGGGATCATACTATTGTTCTATACATACTATTCAACATACACAGTGTTCATTATTCAGAGGGGGGCTGATGAAAGCAACCATAGAGTTGAATTACAGCCACTGCATTGTCCGACACTTTTCAACGGAAAACAGATCGAAGTCATTTTGCACCCCAATGTGGATGAGTGAGTGGAGACACGTAGCTGGAGGGGAAAACAATATCAAGGCCTTTATGTTGTAACAGGCAGTGACCAAGAGGGAACTTTTACCTACAGGGATAGCAGCCACGGTCTATGTGCCAGAATGAATACCAACTGGTGACAGCAGCGGCCCAGCTGTCACTCATACAGCTACATGCATACACTTTCATGATAATGGAAAATGGAAATTTGAGCATTACCTGCTCACCTTTTTTAATTCAGTGCATTGATGTTTTCTGTGTGTGTGTGTGTGTGTGTGTGTGTGTGTGTGTGTGTGTGTGTGTGTGTGTGTGTGTGTGTGTGTGTGTGTGGACATGCAGGGGTACTTTGATTATCAAAGTGATAGACAATCACCTAATAAGTCATTTCTTTCTCCTTCTTGTCCTTTCAAATACTGAAGAGCTACAATTGTTAATTTAAACTGTGTTGGTATAAAGAGTGAAGAGTGAAACCAATTTCATATTCTCTCAGGGGGACAGATCCTGTAGCAAACTGTCTGTATTTTACAATTATTTATTTTCCTTTGTGGTCCCTGTTCCACGGCTAACACAAAATGTTATGGTCAGATCTAGGGCAACACATTGTTTCTTCCTCAACTGCTACTGGGACAGAGTTTAACCCCAAACTACAGAACAGCTCTATCTAAACATGTTGAGAACATAATGAAGCCAGGACTGTTAGTCATCAGGCTTCCCATCTGAGGCATATTGATTTTCTGTCCACTGTGTAACCTGCTCACTGACATAGCTTATCTAACTGGCATAGCAGGCAGGCAAAGAGACAAATTTGGATATTGGTCTGTGGCCCATGGCTCACACACAGGACACATTCACAGTGACGCATTTCATGTGCACATACACCAAATATGACAATTTGATTCTGCAGCTAAGTACTATGTTACTAATTGTGTGTATTTGTATGTTTTCTGTTTCTCAGAGGAAGATGAAGTGTTGTCCATGTGACTCCAGGAACCCAAGTGGCCAGCTGGCCCACACTGTCCAGGATGTCCTGTCCACTTCTGGACCAAACAGATGGTGGCAGTCCAGGAAAGGTGCGCAAAAGAAAGAAAGAAAGAAAGAAAGAAAGAAAGAAAGAAAGAAAGAACTCCAAACTGAATTTAAACCAAATTAAAGTATGTTTCTGTGAATATATGTGGTGTGCCTGATGTAAATACTGTTCTGCTTGTTTGTCCTGTAGAGGTGAGTCCAGTCACTCTGGAGTTGGACCTCGATAACCTGTTCCAGCTTGACAACCTGGTGCTCAGCTTCAAGGTAGGATACAGTCTGCCCTCATCACTGGATCACATGAATCTGTTCACTGTCTTTTCTGTTGAAAGTCTGATGAATGTAAAGCATTGTCTTTTGAAAAGTAGTTTAATTCATCTTTATTATAGTATATGAAACACATATTGGTAGTGTTATTCCTCATATATAAATGATGCATTTGAAACCTAAACTCTTGTCAACATTCATCTTTTCTTCTTTGTAGGGTCCTCGTCCCAGTGCCTTTATTATAGAGAGGACACAGGACAATGGCAGGACGTGGCAGCCCGCTCTCTACCTGGCTACAGACTGTCAAAAATCTTTCCCAGGCGTCCCAACGACAACACCTCTCAGGATGGATGACACATACTGCTACACACTGCCCCCTACTGGAACAAATCCATACCAAGATCACATAGTAAGGACAAACGTGCTGTACCTTGGATGATTCATCCAAATGTTTAGTTTTGGCAGATAGTAAAAATACTGATTGCAGTAGAAACACCATGTTTGTTTTTATGATTATTACATTGAAGAAAAACATGCAGCAGTTAATTTTTGTTTGTGTTTTCGCTTTCTCTTTCTTGTCTTCCTGCAGCAGAAAAAAAATATTTAATGCATTTAATAAAAGTATGGGCTATATTTTTCTCTATTTCTTTTTTTTCTCTAGATCCAGTTCAGTCCTTTGCATCAATATGCATATGTGCCTGTTCCTAACAGCCACAAAATTGAAGGTAAGCCCCTGTCTGTAATGAATTACTTTGTGAATGGTGACTGATGCAGTTGAAGCCTGCTGACTGATAGCTGTCTCATCCACAGATGTGTCTGGGTTAACGGGGCTGAGGGTGAGGATGACAGAGCTTGGAGATGTGCCACGTTTACCAGGCAGGGCTCTCAGTAGATTTTATGCCCTCAAGGAGATGAGGGTGATGGGCAGCTGCATGTGCCATGGACACGCCAACCGATGCCTGCCAGAGACCTACAACAATCTACTGCCCAACAGCATACAGGTATGCAGGTGTTTGGAGGTTTGGAGGTTTGGAGTAGCTGCCAGACCAAGTCTTTGCTTTATACAGCTAGCTGTTTCCTCCTGCTTCCAGTCTTTTTTTCTTAGACTAACACTTCCTAGACATACAGTCCACTCTTTCTGTACTGGATGCTCAGCTGTCGGACTGATATCTCTGTAAAAACAAGAGAAAATTACAAACTTAATAAGTTGATGGAAAAAGCATACCACAGATCTGTTTGGATTACAGAAGGGTTTCCTCTTTACCACAAAGTTTGGCACACAGTGTTGAGGTGAAACTGAGTCAGAGGCTGTCTGGAGCACAAATGAAATAAGCAGCTTATTAAGCCCCCATGGCTAACAGAAGGCCTGTCTTTGCCTCAGGAATAGATTTATCATAGAGCTAGTTTCTGAATGCAAAGGTGGTTCCTTTTCAGTCCACTGAGAATTGTTGCCTGGTGAACACACCAACAAAGGTGACTCCAGGTTTACTTCCTGGTTGTGCTTCCCACTTAGAATGCACAGTAAAGTTTCCCCTGCTAACCCCGTCCATGTGTTCCCACTCTGCCATAGACTTTACCCTGTGATGACATCACAGATTTTTAAATTGCTTATATGGGCTTGAGGAATTTTACAAGTGTCCTGCAGGTGGCCACTCTGAAAAATTGGCAGCATGGCAGTGTGTGGCCTTGTGTCAGGTTTACATAATACCTCCATGGCCAAAAATGTTTTTAGGCCACCTTTGACTTTGATACTCATGCAGACAAGATACTGTAAATTCAGCAGAGAACCATCCCCAATGTGACACTGGAGTTACAGTATATTTAAAACACTTACAGAATCAATGTACATGCATTGTCTTCTGTTGTAACTTATCCACTTTCTGATCATTATATGGACTTTGGAAGTTGATTTTTTGCATCTGTGTTCAGAGATATTTATAGGAGAATATACAAGCAACAATAGAAAAGTTGCAAATCATCACTACAGCATCATCAATTTCATATTGAAACATATTTATTGGCTGTTTAAACTGAAATCTGCTGTGAATTTCCTTCCATCTTCCAACTTTGTTCATACTGATGTGTGTTTTAATTGTTGATGCAGATAATAATTGAGATGTATTTTCAAATGCTGATAGGGATATCTCAGTGATGCATACTTCTGTGGTGTCTGTGTGACATCTCTACATGGGCCTTTTTTCTGTGTCTCTTTGCAGGTGAATCCTCAGTGTGACTGCCAGCATAACACAGCAGGTGTGAACTGTGAGCGCTGTGCTGACCTCTACAACGACCTGCCCTGGAGACCTGCAGAGGAGGGCAACACTCATACCTGCCAACGTAAGACTTCATCCAAACCTGTTAGAACAGGGGTATTCAGCATGATAATGTCAAGGCCCAACAGAGAGGAGAACACATGGTCTGTCTGTCAGGCAAAATACTTAGAAGAACACACCTTTCTGTGAACAAATCCGTGCAGTAATGCCCTTCAAATTCACCAACAGGAACCACATTACAACATAGAATAAGATAATCCTTTAGTAGACCCACAATGGGAAATTTGCATAAGGTGTAAGCAAACATGGCCCGATGAAATAAGTAGGTTCTTTTTCATGCAGCTTACATTTCATTTATCGGATCCTCACTTATGCAGATTTAGATAATTAAATGTAGAACTGACAATTACGGAAGCTTTCTCATTGAAATACTTTCCTATTGACGCTAACACTGTGTTTATGTAAAAATAAAAAAAAAGAACAAATGCTATAGAAACATTTGGAATATCATTTTAGATTTTTAAATTATCTTCAAATAAATGTTGAACATTATCTATAGGTATATCCACTCCGTCTGCGCCCTCTAGTGGCAAGGAGGCCCTACCCTTGAATTTAGAATGCCTGTGCCTAGATCCATCCCAGGACACAAGTACTGGGACCAGAACTTCCATAAGAGATGGCTTCTGGTTATATTTGTCTTGTCATTGTCTTATATCACCTGCCCCTTTCTCCAGATAACAGGCCTGCCAATATTTATTTTATTTTAATTTTGTTATAAACACTTGTCACATCAAATGAAATGAAGGAGTAAAATGAATGAGGAAGTGTCAGATACCTAGACTGCTCTGTCTTGGAGCCTCTACCATGTCAGGGCTACCCACAGTGTTGGCATATCAATGTACTTGTCACATTTATTTGAATTGTTTTCTGTCTGTTTGTAAAGTGTATTTGGGATATGTTAAAGGTCAATTTCTTTGTACTTTTACATGATTAATCATCAACCCATGCTGTATATACTGAAAACCAACTGTTTTTCCCCCTCCTCAGGCTGTGACTGTAACAACCACGCCCAGCGCTGTCGTTTCGACCAGGCTTTGTACGAGGCCAGTGGACGGAGGAGTGGAGGTGTGTGTGAAGGTTGTATGCACCACACCACAGGGCCAAAATGTGAGCAGTGTGCCCCAGGCTACCAGCCTAACCCCTACAGCCGAATGGACCGTCCAGATGCCTGCATACGTAAGTGTTCCTTTAGTAAAAGCCACCTGAGCAACACATCAAAATGTGACAGTGACATCCAGGCTGTAGTGTTATTTTATTATTCAAAAATGTGTAAAATAGTTTGATGTGGATGTAATCTGTGATGAGTGACTCATGTTTGTGTCATTGTGTTGCTGTCAGGCTGTATCTGCAGTGCTGAGGGAACAGTGAATGGAGGCCGGTGTGATGACAGCACAGGCTCGTGTCAGTGTAAAGTGAATGTTGAAGGGCCCCGATGTGACCGCTGTAAGAGAGGATACCACGGCCTGAGTGCCTCCAATCCTCTGGGCTGCTCCAGTGAGTCAAACAAAACACCTTCCTGTCTCCTGTTAAACCACAGTCCTTCTCTTTAGCTCTGTCTGAATTCACTTAACTGTTACAGCTTTGCTTGGTCGGGTGATGTATTCACTGCATGTACAAGTGCACATATCTGACCCTTCAAAATTTTAACATGGTTAAGCACACGTGTGTAGAATCTGATCACAATGCCCAGTGCTTCTTCCTAATTCTGTTCTTACCCCTGCTGTCCAGAATGTTCCTGTTCTCCAGATGGGTCACAGTCAGATATTTGTGACCCAGTGACTGGCCAGTGTCCCTGTCGTCCCCACTTCCATGGTCTGACCTGTGACGAGTGCTCAAAAGGCTACTGGAAACCATTCCTGTCAGAGCGCTGTGAGCCCTGCAGCTGTGACCCCACCAGGTCCTACAGTGATACCTGTGACCAGGTATGACCTCCGTTATATTGTCTGAAACCAACATTTTCAGACAATGATATGTATTACAGAGAACAACAGCAAATGCTTAAGAAACAATTGAGATCTACAACTAGCACATATCTGGCATTTTTGCCTGTTAGATAAACTAAATCATAAAAACTAGAGCCTGACTGATATATTGGTTGGCTGATATTATCGGCTGATGTTGGCCCATCACATATATACAGGTATCGGCATGTGTTTTTCCTGATATGCACCAGTATACAACTTTTTTTTTACAGAACATTACACAGTGCTCTGTGCATCTGTAAATTCTAGTTAATGGTACACAGAAACATTTGCTAATCCCATATGAGAATATTAATCAAACTTGTAAACATATTTTGAGCAGGGCTTTTATAAATTGATGATGACATTAAGGAATGACAATATTGAATACTGTATGCAATGAATACTGGGTTGTTAAGCAGCAAATAGTAGTAAGGCAAATCAAGAGGAGTTCTACCGACACAACCCAAACTTTTTTTTATCAACATTTATAAGTTTATTCTTGAAAAAAAAAACGGTTTTGTATAACAGAACATTGCTAGAATTTAATGTATGTACAATAAGAATTAATTAATAATGTCAGTGCCCCTACATCAGCTGTTGCTGGTCGTGCTGCTGTAAGGGTTTACTACTGCTACTGCCGAGGTTACAGGTGTTGGTGGTTGATGGATTTGTGGTTTGTAAAGTGTGCATCCTCTTTGTGCTCATCCTAATTGATCATGACGCTAAAGTTCAGTCCTGTTTCTTTCCTTCCAGGTGACAGGCCAGTGTCAGTGCAGACCAGGCTTTGGAGGCCGAACATGTACCGAGTGCCCAGACAACACATACGGAGATGCTCTCTTAGGCTGCCAACGTGAGTCATCCCTCTGTGATTACTTTATAGCTCAGGAGCCAATTGTTGCCTTGAATTTCGAACAAAAAAATTACAACAGAAAAACATTTCTACACTGTCCTCTTATGATCTTCCTTTTCTTCCTCCACAGCATGCCGGTGTGATGCTGAAGGAACCCTTCCAGGAGTTTGTGACAAGCAGACAGGAGTCTGTTTGTGCCGGCCGGGTGTCACCGGGGCTGGCTGTGACACGTGCAGTCGTGGACACTGTGACTCCTTCCCTACCTGTGAGATATGTCCCTCCTGCTACTTCACCCTGGACACCCAGAGACAGAACCTCAGCTTAGCTGTAGAGAGGCTCTACACCAGCTTCCCTTCTCGTCCTGGAGGCGGCTATGATGATAGTGGAACCGTCGGGCCTCGCATATTGAACCTGCTTAATAGACTTAACCTGATCCGGAATTCCATCTCCCTCCCACCCAGTACAGCCGAAGAGGTTGACGATGCCTTGTCCCAACTGAACAAGCTCAGGTGAGGGATATGAGATCTTTAGAGGAAAACATTGTTTTTTATTGTTTCTTCACCCTATTCTAACTCTTGAATGTAAAGTCACCAAGCCTTATCGAACAACTGTCTCACAGAGACCAGGTGGCCAAGGTTGATAAAGACCTATCAGCCCTGGAGAGAACTCCTGGTCTGGACTCAGAGCTGGACAAACTAAGGGCTCTGCTGGACAGCCTCACTGTGGAGTACAAAGACAAGAAAGGAGCAGTGGACACATCCATCAGTCCCAACAATACAGGTCAGAAACAAAGACACACCAGTCACCGCTGCACTCACTTCTAGTGAACGTCATTGATCGCACTGTCACTCAGACATAAGTTCTTTTTGAATATTGAGGAGCTGCAGAGTTTCTCATACACACCCTACATACCTCAACTGTTCCCCAAAGAAGCAAGCCTCTCTGTTAACACCATAGACCCCTGAAGACTGTCAAAAGACTCTAGATTCACTTGTTCAAACTTCCCCTCGACCCCACATAGCATGACTCCCTCACATGACATTACATCACTCCTTAAGCGTCTGCTTAATGCCCTATGTGTAAATCTAAATGTAAATGTAAGACTTATCACCATTGTGAAGAAATTATTCCTCATTGAAATAGCAAAATATACTGGAGTGGGGCTTAAACATTGGTTGGAGCAGAATGTCTCCTGAACCATCTCCACCACAGTAGCTATAGACTACAGGCCATCTTGTAGTGGGACCACGCCAGTCAACGCTATCAACATGTTCAGGTTCGGACCCATGACATTTCAGTAGTGAGTATGATATTATTACATGAGTACTCAGTACTCATGGTTTGACAGACAGACAGACAGACAGACGGACATATATACACCAGACAAAGTATTCAAACTGTAGTTAAATCTACAATAGGTGTCTCCAGGACCACACAAACTCATAAGGTGAAATCATCAGCAGCTCCGCTGTTGTTACTGGTAAATATATGTTGAGTTTCTCTGTCCCATTCAGGAGAGTTTTCAGCCATCCAGAAGGCTTATAATGAGTCTAAAGATGCAGCTAAAGAAGTGGATGCCAGTGGGGACAAAGTGAAGGAGTCAGCTGATGTCAGAGAAAAGACTAAGGACCTTCAAAACCAAGTACAGCCAGCCAACAACAGAGATCTGGAAAAACTGAACCAGAGCATGGCCTCCAGACCTGACCTCACTCCTGTTGCCAAGCAGGTGACTACCAGGCCTCACTTCATCAACATGATGCTGTGATGCTCAAAATCTTAAGCAAATGATTTCTCTTCTTTCTAAAGTGAGAGGGTTCATAATTTGGGAGCATACATATCAATGGATCATTGTTGTGTTATGCAATCCAACCCCTTACAACCCCCTTACTGACTTTTTTGTTGACCGTAGCTCATGTATTTCTCCTTTAAATCATAACTGTGACTTTTCAGGTATGTGGCAGTGTTCGCTTAGAGCCCTGCACCCCTCTCCAGTGTGAGGTTGGAGAGTTGTGTCCACCAGAGGGAACCCCACCTTGTAAAAAGGGGGTAAAGTGTGTGGGCGCCCTGCCTCTGAGTAAGAGGGCTGATGCTGATGCCAAGGATGTGAAAGACAAGCTGGACAAGCTCACTGGGAAGATCACAGAGGCTGCAGAGAAGGTGCACACACACACACACACACACACACACACACTTGACACACACATACACACACTTGTATGTGTTCGTTTTGCCTCTGTAATCTGCTCAGGCTGCTGTAACTCTTTCATAAAAGCATGAAAGCATTAAATAATTATAAATCATCATTTAACTTTATATCCTTTCCTTACAGCTCCAGAAAACACAGGATACAACCGACCAGGTGAGACAGTCTACAGAGAATCTGTCCAATAAGATGAAGCAGGCCAGAGATGAGCTAGAAGAAGACTTAAAGGAGACGCGGGATGTTGTGAAAGAGCTCAAAGATTTCCTGTCAGGTAACTCATATGCGAGAGAGTTTGCCTCAGAAGGTGATGCCTAGGTCAGTCATTCTTTATTTTGTCGTTTCCAACTATTTCTGTGTCTGTCTGCACAGACCCGTCCACCGACCTCACCCACATCCAGGAGGTGAGCGACTGGATCCTTAAAGCCAAACTGCCCCTCAGCCTGGCTGCTCTCAAGAGGAAGCTGGAGGAGCTGAAGGATCTGGCAGCCAATCTACCAGACAGCACAGCCATTCTGGACGAGGCTGAGCCACAGCTGGACACAGCCAGGAAGCTGCTGAAGGAAGCCCAGGACACCAGGTGGGCCCTTACACTTTACAATGATCATTAATACTGTTATCTCAAATCATTTCTTAAAATTACGGCCTGGCAGAGATAGCAAACAAACAATTCACAAGGGCGTGTTTAGATTGAATAGAAGATTTTTCATTAAATAAATTGTGAACATCAAAATCTGTTTTCAGCATGCCTCCTGTACCCTTTTCTGCTTTTTGTAAGGTTTTGAATGATTGATTGTTATATTAATAACAAATCCAAAGTAACCAGAATAGTGCTTTATGCTTGAAAACCCATGTGATGATAAATATAACACTGATGTAAAAAATGTTTCCTGTGGTTGGACATTCTCAGGGACACTGCACTGGGAGTAAAGGCTGACGTGGACAAGTTGCTGGAAGGCTTCAGCACAGTGGAGGGCTCTCTCTCTGGCCTGGAAGACAAACTACAGAACAGCATGGATATCATGGATAAACTGAACACGAGCCTGACTAAGGTAGGAAGCACGGCTACATTAAACTGTCAATGACACGATGGCCCTCTGATTCTAGTAAAAGCAACCTGTAAAGTGTAACTGAGTTTTTCCCGTTATTCTCTTCATGTAGGCCAAAGACCAGCTGAGCCCAGCAGAGAAGGCTCTGGATGACGTATCGACACTAACCAAGCCAATGAAACCTCTACTGGATGAGCTCAAAGACCTGCTGAAGGACGGAGACCAGCAGGCCCAGGATGCTCAGGAAAATGCAGATAATGCTGCGGATGAAGCAGCCTCTGCACAGGAGGTGAGACATCTGCTGGAGTTTAAACCATGAACATTTTTGGTTTGGATCAGGACTCAAGTGTAGGGTAGCGTTAAAGTATAGATACTGCTAGTCTTCAGTGTCTGTGTGTCTCTCTGTTAAAGGGGGCTTACTAAGGGGCAACCAAGTCAACCTGTATTCAGTAGTAATGTACCATAAAGACTACAATTAACTGAAACATTTAAATGGCAAGTTTTTGTTTTTAGTTCAGAGGAACGGTATCATGGTTCTTTTGAATTTCAGTTGCAAATGTTTGCATTTAGAGTGAGTAACTGAAAAAAGATGTGTTGACATGGTGGGAACCATTTTAAAGTTGCTTATCAAATTCATAGAGTTAAAATTCAAGGGAACAAGGTCAGCAAAATGCCTTCATAATTGTACTCATCCAAATCCGTGTGTGACTGTAGGACCTGAAGCCTTTGCTGGAGCAGCTGAATCGTCTTAAAGACTTGGCTCCACCCACTGAGGTGGGGCCAGTGGGGGAGCGTCTGGCGAAGCTGCAGCAGGATGCTGGAGCTCTGGCCAACACCACTGACACCATGTATAAGGCTCTGGAAGGTAATACAGCAAAATCACTCCACCACAAGTCTGGGTTTTTTAAAAATCTTTTTTTTTTCTAATATTTTGGAGGATGGGCACTTAAACACACTGTAAACTTACAAATAAAGACACCAGAAATATATGTATCTGGATGTTTTTTCTTTACATTTACAGTATATTTTCTTTATAATATTTTGTTTCTTTTAATCAGTTACTTAGAGGTAGCTGCTTGTCCCAGAGGTACCCTGCCGGTCTAAATGTTTTGTTCTTGCTTATTTCTATTGACTCTATTGACCCCTCTGGACTCTTTTCAAACACATTTTTCTTGGTCTACAGATACACAAATTCAAAGATATTACACTTAAATAAAGCTAATGGCTGCATGAGTAACATGCATTCAATTGTAGAATGTTTATTCATTTGACAAGTATTTGCAGAATTTTCATAAGTTTGTTCATTAGATGAGGTAACTCCCTGTACCCTTATCCGTTTCCAGGTAAAGGAGAGTCCCTCAAGCAGCTGCAGGATGAAATCCTCCAGAAGTCAGAAAAGCTTAACGGACTTGATGCAAAACTCAAAGACCTTTTGGAAAAACTTCGAAAGAAAGCACACGACCTCAGCATCTGCCAGGGTTAAAAGTCACCTGCTGGCAAGATCCACTGCTGCTGTCACCACAACATGTCTTACCAGCCCTTACATTAGTCACACCTCCTACTGTCTTCACTTTACTACGGGAGAATCCTCCCTACGCCTGGATCACTGCTTTAACTCCTCTCTATAACATAACATTTCACCTCTTCTCCGGCAGTTGTCAAAGAATTGTGGGAAATGTGGGGAAAGCAATGTAGAAAATCAGTATCTGGTGTTTAATGAGAGACGAGAGTTAATGGAGAAAGAAATGACTCTTCAGCATTAAAAAACTCCTGGAATATTTAAAGGGACAGTGTGTAATATAGCAAGTATTTAGCACCATCTAGCTGTGAGGTTCTACATTGCAACACTCCTTTGCTCACCCCTCCCGTTCTGAAGACGTTGGAGACGTTCCGGAAGCTACGGTGGCCCTGACGGACGAGAAACTCATTTTCAAAATATGGACTCTTTCCCAACAGCGTCGAGTATTTCTACCAATTCAAGCAATGAGGTAAAGATGTAGTTAGTTATTGTTATTGTTAGTGATGAGCGCTTTCGCTGAGCTCACTCTCAGTTCCACAGTCAAGCTAGCTCTGAGCGAAAACGCGGTTAGCCCTACTACGCAGTACCACGTAGTGCTTTGTGTCCCTCTCGGCAGTCCGTAGTTTTTTTAAAACCAGAAAGACATGGCGGCCTCCATAGAGCTTGCCCGTGCTATGTATATTCAGATAGGTAATTCTTCGCTCAGGAGGATAAGTCAGATTGTTGGCAGAGGTAATTGTACACCAATGAGGACTTACTTATGAACGAAGACATTGATTTGAGTTAATAAATAACTTAAATCGTTACACACTGTCCCTTTAAGTTACAAAGTTTATCATTCTTAATCTTTAATGACAGTACGATAAGTTCTTTTTACTGATTAGACAAACACAGTATGCATAAATATCTTTTTGTTTTCATTATCACTTTTGGCATTTTACTGAGAAAAAGACCAGAGCCCTGACTGCCCTGCACAGCCAACATAAAGTCATTCATCAGCAGCGATACGCTTCACTGTGAACATTTCACCACTATTACTGTATTTGTCAGAACCTGAGACGGGGTGAATCATTATTTATTTGTCTGTTTTTCATCTTTTTGTGCAGAATCTATAGTATTTAAATAAAAGCCTTTTAATACTTGAATTTTTTGTCGGACAGCTTCATGGGAGAGCCCAGCATGGTACTGTAGCTATTCATTCAACACAAGAAGAATCAGGGTGACTAGTTACTGCATGTTTATTGAGAAAATAATACAAAAACATGATGTGTCACTACATTTGTGATTTCAGAATAATCCATGACATTACTTGTGTTCAGCATCTTTACATCAGCTTGTGGCACTTAATGAGTTCAGTTCTTCAACAAGAGAGCAGCATGTGTACATGTCACAGAAAACACAGCAAACACCTGATTGTTATCTGTCAGTGACTCCACTTCAAAATAAAGTTTAATCTCATGCATTTTACATAAAGTGGAGGTAGGATTTATGATCCATCATCGTAATAATAATTAATCAGAAATGGAAACATAATAATACACATCCAAGGACCTGCCTGCAATGTCCAAACACTACAGTTAAAGGTACATACCCAGATTGTGTTATTGTGAGCAATCGTTAATGTGAAGTAATTCACTTTATTAAGATATGTAGGGCATACAAATGATGTGACCCTTAAGTGTCTGAAAAAGCTAATCAGCTTTATTGAAACTTAAAAGCCATTAGAATTCATAATATAGCCAAGTCGGTCTAAAAAAAAAAGGGATCATAAATTTGCTTTCACATTGCATATATCACTTAAATCTATGAAAATAAATACATTTTAATAGATGGTATTGAGTAACATACAAAAGATAATAACAGTTTTAAGAAAGAAATTTTGCCTGAATTCTAAATGTATGAATTCTTGCTTGTGTCTGTTTTAATGTGGTGTTCACTGCCTGTATACAGTCATTCCAAGTGTAAGATACCGTAAGTTTCCGTAGATGGAACATATTATTTGCAGCAGAGAAGCACAACAGACATGATAAAGCTGAGCAGCAGATGTATCAACACCTTCATACCAAGGTGGATGCCAGAAGGCCCTCAACCCAAGAGACAAACTAAAAAAAAAGAGAGATTTTTGAAAACATATTAGTTACCGGCTGAGTTCAGTTGTTATTATGTACAGTCAACATCTGAATTCTGACGGGGAGATTACTCTTTACCTGCTTGAAATGTATCTCAGGTTAGCCAGCCAATCACATGACAGAACACACTCCGGACTGGAGCGACTGGTCCTTCCTCTGAGCCACAGCATCCAGACTGCAACACATCACACAATGGTGGTTCATTACAATAAAAACAATGATGGAGGGTAATCTAATGATGACGAATGACACTTTTATAGTTTTTGATGATACTGACTTCCTCTGGGTTGAGGTATTTTTTAAAATTGTATACACAGTGAAAAAATTGAGGAGGTTGCCAAGGATGCAACTGACAATTGTGGAGTCATTGTGAAAATGTTCACAAAAACTAAAGAAAATCTTTATCATACCATAATAAAGTAAGTCATTGCTTTTTCCAGTACTACTGCTGTTCAACTTGATCTATAAAAGTTTCTATCCTTGGAAAACATTAATCCTCAAAGAGCGGGTTCACCCAGAGAAATGCACAAAACACAGCATCCAGGGATGCATGTTAATATAATATCTTTATATGTTTCTGATTGTGCCCAGTTAATATGTTCATTTTTAAAAGCTAATCTACTGTATATCTACATCTACCAGTGGGCCATTACTATAGAGTACACATAATAATAAGGTGAATCAAGCTCAATGGAGATGTTCTCTGCAATTACGTGGAAAAATACACATCTTCAGTATATCAGTATATAGTATATAGATTATCAATAAAAATCAAATATTCTGCATTCTTACAAATATAAATGTACTTTTATAGCATTTAAACAATAATGATATATTGTGTAATTACAGCTTTCAGAAAATGATTGAACTTTAACAATATTATGACGTTAAAAAGCCTTCATAACTAACAGACATTAAATCTTGCTTACTGAAATATTTAATCTCAGTCACCAAATAGTAATGTTTCAAAATTGTAACTGAACGTTTATATTATAGCATATACTGTGTATTATTTATATATACACGATATAGGCATCCTTATGTCCAAATATGTAGATGTTTTAAATAATGTTTTACTAAGAAAGTACTATGTTTTTTGAATGTGCAAAAATTAGGTCAATTAATTCTACAGTTTTTTTAGGGGGTGCCATTTGCAGGTCGAGCCAAATTGAATTTCGTTATTCAAAAAGCAAAGATATTTCTAGAGTATACTTATAAATTAATTAATTAATTAATAATAATACTAACATATATACACATATGTATCACAAATACATATATCTATCTATCTATCTATCTATCTATACATATATACATATATCTATATCTATATATATATAAATATATATATATAGATATATATATTAAAAAATGGCTTTTTTTTGTTTTTCTGGTAAATTTGATGTGCCCAGTTCTCACCTCTTGGATGGCCTGAAAGGAGTGGCCGTCTCTGACTGGAAGTTGGTGACTTGTCTTTTCTCATCATCAGTGAGGGTGTTGCCTGGCTCACTGTGACAGACACCTCCGCCTGACTCAGAATTACTGCAGGATAGAAGACTGGCGGCATGAATGGGATTCCCATTTGGGTCGAGGCCGTCAGCCTCACCGTGGCAGCGTCCCAGCATCTCAATGTCATTCTGGGTGGAGGACTGTGCAAGGATGTGGGGCATGGAGAGGGGTAGCGGGGAGGACTCACTGTGGGACAGCTGCAGTTTCTTCATGTGGTGGACTACTGAGGCTGCATTGAAGGCTTGCTGTTGGAAATGCACACAAAGAAACAAGTTGATAAGGACAATAATATGTCACAATCAACTTTACATAATAAGCTCTGATGAACCTCTCTAACCTCTGTGACTGTGTCATGAATAACTGAAATTTGGTACAGTTTGGAAATTGTAATGATGTAATTAAATGTTAACACGTCAAATGCAGTGACATTCTTGATAGCCATTAACAGTGTCAACACAGAGTTTACAGCATTTGAGGATACTTGATACTGGTGCTTCAAGTGTTCACATTTGATATTGTAGTTGAAGCTTGAGCTTCAAAACTATGTCACATTAGGTCACTGTAACTTTGGTCTAAATTACTTTCCCCTGTAAGCTTTAAAGATGGCTTGAAAACATTGGGTTTTTTCCTGTTAAAAAGAACAGCAGCTGGGGTCAGCTTGGATTTATGATTGTTCCAAATACAGCAACATGTTATCATAGTGTAAGAAACATTAAAATGTGCATATAAACTTCTCCAACACTCCTGCAACATCATCCACTTTGCAACTGTTAAAATACTAACACACTTAGTTCCAAATAGTTTCATATTTTGCCTTCATTATAAGTCAGCTGTCAAAGCAGTCAAATCTACTTTCAAATCAAACATGAAGAAAAAAGTAGATTTGATTTGTTTCTTTGTTTTTTTAAAAAATATCCATTAATTAATTTGGATTAGTGTAAATTGTCAATGTTTTAAACTGAATAAAATGCCAAAGAGAATGGACCATCAGCTCAGATCAAACATTTTACAGTATGTTGGCTTGTCACTTACCTTCCATTTAGATTTGGCAAAGTTTCTCTCCATCTGTTCACAGACAGACTGATAAATGTCGATGCCGTTAGCTGCATTTCCAGCAATCCTGCAATCGAGACAAACAGTTAATGTGGAAAACAAAAGACAGAAGTGCGTGCGTGCGTGCGTGCGTGCGTGCGTGCGTGCGTGCGTGCGTGCAAAGAGAAAAAACTAACCAGGGGTGTCTGAGTGCCTGCTCAGTGAGGAAGCGTTTCTTGGGGTTTTTCTCCATCATGTTCCTGATAAAGTCTTTGGCTGATGAGACATGGCATGGACAGCTGTTAGTATTGATTAGAACTCAGTACTCGCAAGTGCTGCATAACATTAAAAAAACATTTGAACAGTGACATTACATATGTTACTATTAGACCAACAGTTACTGATCCAAAGCACCTGAGGACGCCTGGATCTGTCTCCTGATCACGTATCTGAACCAAAAGTTAATGGGATCTTTTCTGAAGAGATACCCATCCATCATCCAGGTTTCACGGAAATCCATATAGTAGTTTTTATGTAATATACTGTTGACGAACCAAATACAGTGACAAGGTAGTAATGTTTTGGTAGTTAATGTGATGTAGTCTCATGTAGTAGCATGTAATAACATGTAGTGCTGTTGTAATGTAGCAATGTTATGGCAAAAACGTAACCTTCATGGCCGAGGTAAATACAAGCAAAAAGGTTCCCTAACTTTTTCCTCACTCCAAACTTTCAAAATCCAAGTCATCATATAAAGCAATTCTCATTGACAATCATGTTAAGAGGAGAAAAACACAACCTGTCTGTTCTTCACACCTAATATGGCAATAACTTTTACTTAAAAAATAAATGTATACAGCTTCCAGGTGATGTGTGTTTCTGGCTGTGGCCATTTTCTGTTTCGGTGGACTGGAGGTTATGTAACAGTGGGTGGCAGCACTGTGTTGGTGCTGCAGCTACACAACAGGAAATAAAACAGGAAATGGTAGAAGAAGGTCCTGCAATGTAATGTTTTTTTCAAATATTTATTTGCATTATTTGCATTTCTTTTCATCAGTCTGTTCACTTTTCATACTCAACCCTAACATCTGACGTCTCTTAAGAGCAGCTAATTTAATCCCACAGGCAGGCTACTCAACTTAATTTCAGAGGGTCTGCTGGTCTAAATTAGATTAAGCTCGAGGAATATATTAACAAATCCTGATCTATACTTACTAACACTGAGGTTAAACATAGTAGTGACACTATTTTTGTCACCGCCATGAAACAACCCCGGCTGAACTTCAGTCTCTCGAGGCAGGTCACAAACCAAGTCCTACTAAGTAACTCAAGCACTAACACCATAGGTGTCACAAAGATGATGACAGGTGCTCAGAATTTTACGTGGGAGAATGCCAAATACTTTAGTAAGTTTAAGCTCATCAAGCTTTCAAATCTCAATTCAAGCCAAGTCTCAATTCACTCGAATATTGAGTCAAGTGAATTTGTGATTATTGAGATTTTGGTCAAGTCATTGGGATTAGCATTGAATTTAAATGTGTTTAAAAAGAATCAAACTCCAAAGAAAAAAGAGCGGTCAGTCTAGATTGCTACACATTGTAAAATACTAAAGATGTCAAATGTTTTTTGCTGTTTTCATACCTGGCTCAGAGATGTTGTCCCAGAAGGGTGAATGAAAAGCGTACTCAGCTCGCATGATCTTTGAAAACAGACGAGTTTCATTGTCTTCAAAGAATGGAGGGTACCCGCAGAGTCTGCAACGGAGAGACAACCATAGAACCTTTTCATCTACTGCCTGTAAATCCTTTACATGTGAGTTTTGGATTCATTTTGGATGACTTCAGCACCTTTGTGCTGTCACGTTTTGTTCCTGGTTACAGAATCTGAGTGTTCTAATTATACAATCGTTCTGGTTTCACAAATCTGGTGGGAGTTTCTCTGCAAACACTCAAACACTGAGGCTCATGGGTATTGTAATATATAACACAAATCCACAATCCCAACTGAATTAAAAATTTGGATTAAAAAAAATTTATAAAACTCATAATATTCACAAATGAGTGGGGACAATATTTCTAGAACTAATAGATTGACTCAGTTCTACAGTCTGCCTTGACTATTTATGAACAGTAACATAATGTGTTATGGTATTGTGAGAGAACAGAACTCACAGAATGTACGTGATAACTCCGATGGACCAGCAGTCCACTGCTTTGCTGTAGGGTTTCTGGGCCAAAACCTCAGGGGCTGTAGAATGACACACAACATCATGAAGAGCAAGAAGATCACTATCCATCACTCTGGTAAAGGTTCATCTTTGTTACATTGGTTCATAAAACTTTGTCCCAGAACTTATGAGGCTCGTCTCCTTACTTTTTGCAAAATTCCTATCTATCCTTTCTATTCTTATTGCTAATGAGCGGTTTGCATCTACAAAAGCGCTTGCTTTTCTCGCATAGACAGCTCTCTGGTCTTCATGGTGGTTATCTTTTTAACTATAAATGCAGTCTGCACAGGAAAAACCCAAAGCTGAAACTGAGAGTAGACATTCAACGCTATTTATTGTTTGAATAAATGGGAGGGTTCAAACAAAAAGTACTATGTTCTAAGTTTTGTAACAGATCTGGATGTAAATACCTGGAAATGGAAGCTGGCATACTGATCTCCTGTCTTATATCTTTTGATGTCACACCCAAATGTTTTCAGTGTACAGCAAAAATAAAGGAATTGACCTCGCTGTTCCACTAGTATTGAAGGGGACTGTATGTGCATGCCCCTCCCCAATAACTCACCAACATATCCTGGTGTACCACAGGCTGTGGACATCACACCATGCTCCAACGTCTTAGACAGACCAAAGTCACTGACCATGATCTTAGAGTTCTCATCTGTGTTGTAGTATAGCAGGTTCTCAGGCTACTCCGAGACACAGAAAGAAAGTGAGACAGAGAGAGAGAGACAGAGAGAGAGAGACACACACACAGAGAGACAGAGAGAGAGAGACACACACACAGAGAGACAGAGAGAGAGAGACAGAGAGAGTGTAATAGGGTTATTTTTAGCAAAGAATCACAAAATATATCAATCAATCAAATGTTTGTGTCAACGTGTGTGTGTGAGTGACTGAGTGTCTCACCTTGAGGTCCCTGTGTACAATGCTGTTTTCATGCAGGTAGCTGACGGCCTGCAGCACCTGTTTGATCACCATGCTGGCATCCCTTTCGGTGTACACCCCCTTGTCTAAAATGCGATCAAACAGCTCCCCACCTGACACCCTACACACAAACACAAATACACAAAGAAAATCATCAGTGTTTCCTAGGGCAGGTGTCTTCAGTGATTTTCAGGACAAGAACCTCTTAGCTTACCCCTTACAACATGTATAGTATAAAATTCTGTTGCCTATCAAACTGGGCCAATAATGTGTAGGGTGGCCTATAGTGCTACAGATGAACATGTCAGCAGCAGTTATTAGCATGGCTAATGTTATGTTAGGAGGGTATGTCAATATGTCACGATCCACTGTGACTCACAAGAATGTCTGTTCACTTGAGACAGTTATACAGATAACTGGCTGGTGTATTTCAATAATACACAGTTAGCTGACTAGCTCACCATTATGGACAGGTGCTGCGCAGTCAATATTGTTCTTCCTAAGTAATTACATGTGGAAAATGAGACGATAATAATGAATCCACTTACAGTTGCATGACCAGGTAATAGTGCGTTCGACTCTCATAGAAGTCCTCCAGTCCCACCACGTTCTCGTGCTTTATCCTGAAATAGTATGAGAGTGGGTGAGGCATCACTTGGAAAACCAAAATAGTTAAGAATTTGTTATTGACAGCATTTTATAAAGTTTATTATGTTTTTCCTAATTTGAGAAGTCAAAATGTTTGTTTTTATGTGCGAGCCTGGGGACTTGTCCTTTTTTTATCTCCTTGCTGTTGTTGACTGTGTAGTAGCTGCTTAACTAATGTAGGTGATCAGGTTTGCTGTCTACTGTAGGGCAAAACATTTTCAAACTGTTGTAAATTGTTGTTGTTGTTAATAATTATTAGATAAAAGTAATCCTGACCAGTTACATGATTAAATAATATGAATATCAAACACTATTTACTAGGAAGTCATTGGGTTGACTGACCTCTCTCTTTTTCTACTCACAGCTTCTCAAACTGGTTCTTATTTAACTTTTATTTTGTTGTGTTTTTTCATCCTGTATGGGTAACTCTTGTGTTTGAAAATGACTTCATATATATGATCAGTGGTAACATTCCAACTTGTGCTATTGCAGGTTTGGACTTAAAGTCATAGTAGATCTTTTGATGGCAGTATGAGGTACTTATCCCTCGTCAGTGTGTTACCTGCAGCAGATGGCTGTCAGTTCTACGCCAGTTTGGAGAAGCAGTGCTGGCAGGCAGCAGGGCATTGAACTGCTGAAACCATACCGCAAGACCTGCTGGCTATGCTATGTTTTTAACATTTTGGTGCCAAGTGTTGCCATTAAACAGCCCGGTGTGTGTGTGTGTGTGTGTGTGTGTGTGTGTGTGTGAGCATGCGTTACCTTCTTAGTACATTGATTTCATTTTCCAGGTTGGTATGAGCAAGGTGTTTTTTCTTCAGACATTTCAGGGCATACAGTTGTCCTGTGTTCTTCTCTCTCACCATAAAAACCTCTGAAAAAGACCCCCTGCACAAAAACAGTAAAGACACAGACAGACACAAATTTAGGGGGTCCTTTGTATTTTTCATTACCATTAAGGTTAAAAGCACTAGTTTTTGTTTAATATTCCTTTACTTTAAGACAGCGACATGCTTGTGGCTTTGACAATCTTTGCCAAATATACATTTCCTTGGAAGTAACAAGGGTTTTCCTCCTCTTGTTCACACTGAGAAGAAAAAGGGATGGCTGAACGTTTACATTCTGATGGAAAATTAAGTTAATCTCTGCTGAAATGCCATCCCAGAAAGTTTTAGTTACAGGACAAGACCAAAAGCTATGTAAACCCCTCTGGACTCTATGCTGGCCATTTGTGTCCACCTCACTTCCTTTTTGTTGATCATTTTAGCTGTGTTAATGCATATGGAATGATATATCCCAAGGGTCTGGATTTTTGTCTGATTTTTAAATTTTCAAGACCTGCTCTTTAAATATGTCAATATTATACTGCATATCTACAATTGTACCTTATGGCTCTATCATGGACACTTTTGGCCAATTAAAAAACCCATGAAAACTACATTTTTTAATTCCTTGTGATTTACAGTATAAAATCATATAATTTAGGTAAAATGGCTCTCATTCTAAACTCAACACTTGAAAATGTTAGTTTTTAATGTTTTCTACCAGATTATGTCATTTGTCCATTTTTGGGCAAGGGAGCAATTTCAGTTAATATTCTTAGTTTCCACTAGGGGCGTATGATGGCTTCCTGCACTCCAATTTTGACATAGGTGTGATCCTAAGGATGTCAGGTAATGATTTGTGTTTGTGCATGGAAAAAAAATGTGCCTGCAAATATGTATTAGCAAGATAAAGTGACATAAATTACAGTGTATCATACCTCCAAGTTTCAGTGAATTTCTCTTGGTACAGGTTATTGAGCTTTGAGTTTCCAAGGCAAACCTGGCTGTGATGCACAGGTTGAAAACACCTGTAACTTTGATCTTTTCATAAAAAAATGCCACACACAACTACACAATAGCCCTTACATACTCATATAGCTGCTCTCCAAAAAAAGGATCACAGGTCATCTTGACCTCTGGCTTCTGGGGAAACAACAACAAAGTCTGACACTGTTTATAAATCTGTCCTGGAGTTTTTGCAGGTGCAGTCAGTACTAATGCTATAAGTGAGCCTATCAGCTCCCAGATCCTTCTTCATCTGGCAAGATGGCGAGAAGGTCATATGCCCTGACTGAAGCACTTGAGTATGTGATTGGCTCAGAGAGTAAAGATGGAGAGAAATCCTCTGCGGTTGAGGAGGAGAAATCTTCTACCCAAGATGAGGACACGTCCTCTCCTGAAGATGATGGGACACCTTCCTCAGTGGATGACAGCAACACCACTGATGACGACTTCCAGCCAGTGCCTGATTCCTCTTCCTCAGGGGAAGAGGACGGTACAGACACAGCGATGGAGGCCGATCAGCTGATGGCAGAGACAGAGGAGCTGGCGGGTGAGTGGATGTCTCGTCATGGGAAAATGATGTGGTTTCCCACTGCTGAAGAGACCCTGCACCACAATCCAGTATCCACTGGTTTCACCCCAGGGCCCACCCTGTATGCAGTTGCCCATATCAGCAACCTGAGGTCTGCCTTTGACCATTTTATTACAGAGGAGATCATTCAGCTCCTGTGCACCAACACAAACCTGCATGGGAGGCGAAGGTGTGAGGATTGGTGGATGAAGTGGAGATGAGAGTCTACATTGGGATTCTGATTCTGGCTGGCGTCTACCGCTCAAGACATGAAGCAACACATGGCATGTGGGATGCCAAGACAGGACGGGCCACGTTTTGTGCTACAATGCCCCTCTACAGCTTCACTCAGATCAGCGCTAACATCTGCTTTGATGACAGGCTCTCCCACCCAGGACGCTTCAGGAATGATAAACTTGCTGCATAGGTCGTTGTGGACTTCGACCAGTGGCGTGCACAGACCTTTTGAAAGGCAGGGGCGAAAAGCAAAAAAAGGGCACATACAGCGCGTTCTCGTGACTGAAGAGGGCACATTAGCGCGCGTTTTGGCTCCCAAGAGGGCACTTTAGCGCCTGTTTTTGTCACCCAAGAGGGCAGTTTATCATGTTTTAACCAGCCAAGGGGGCAGTTTGGTGTTTTGCCAACCAAGAGGGCACTTTAATGCACCTTTTGGCTCCCAAGAGGGCGCTTCAGCGTGCGTTTTGGCTCCCAAGAGGGCACTTTAGCACGCGTTTTGGCACCAAAGAGGGCACTTTAGTGTGCATTTTTCAGCAATTGGGCCACTGCCCCCCCATGCACACCACTGACATCTACAATATATCCCCAACAAGCCTGCAAAGTATGGCATTAAAATCTGGTTCACCTGTGATGTGGCAACCTCCTATGCCTGGAGGATGGAGATGTACATGGGAAAACCACCCAGTTAAAATTCTGGAATTGATTAAAATTTTGGATTTCATGTTCAGGACTGATGTCAAATTCAAAAAAAGAAGCAAATATTTTCAGTATATAGTGTTTGCATAGCAGTTTGTAAGCAAACAGGAGGTGGCCATTTTTGGCCACAAATAAGCTGAGAGGGAGTTTTTATGTTTTTTCTGTCACTGCACAAAAAACTAATGAAGCATAAAAATCATTGATACTGCTTATTATTGACACACATTAAGCTGCAATGATGGTTAAAGAATAATTCAGGTAGCATGTATTATTTGTAAAAACATGGTGATTTAATGCTATTCTCCCTTATAAATCATCAGCATTATGTGATCAAATAGGCACTTATAGGGTTAAAATTCAGAATTTTAATGAAATTTTAGTTTTCATGACCAGAACTGATGCAAATTTAAAAAATTGGGGAAAAAAATGGAATTTTATATATATATATATATATAAAATTCCATTTTTTTTTTCAAATTTTTTAAATTATATATATATATATATATATATATATATATATATATATATATATATATATATATATATATATACATATATTAGTTTTATAGCATTTTGGAAATGTAAACAGGAGGTGGACACTTTTGGCCACGAACAAGCTGAGAGGGAGTTTTATCTACTTTGCCTTCCCTGCACAAAAATAACAATGCATAATAATCAATGTTGTTGTTAATCAACTTACATATCTCAGACTGTGTTATTGATAATACAAGAAAAACCAGCAGCACTGAGAAGATAGGCAGTGGTCATTTTTGTGGTAGTCTTCCAACAAGCGCATTGTGCAAACAAATTGGCATTTGAGGGGTTAAAAAATTAAAAATGAATGAATTTTTTGTACTTATGACAAGAACTGCTATAAATTTAACATTTTATGCAGTAAAAGCAGCAAAAAAACATACAAAATCAAAAAAATTACAGACTCAATCTGTTGGTGTCCATTTTTGGCCACGAACAAGCTGAGAGGGTAGTGAATTTGAACAAGGCCAGAGGGTTAAAGGAAGCAGCACGTAACTTCCATTTTTTGCACAAAGGAAAGAACTGCAAGTTGAATTTGCTTAGTTAAAATTACAGATCATCTGATGACACCCAGACCCTTTTAGCATTTTGTAAATGATAAAATATCAGTTATATGAAACTCTGCTATGTACATGTAACTTTGCTTGAATTACTTGATGAAGTTTGCCAGTTAACTGACTGTGCAGTCATCAGACCTATAGATCTGATGTTAATACCTACCAACCTCTGATCAAAGACATATATAACCTTCTGAAACAGACCACTTTTAAAAAATCATAGCTCAGTCACTCAATCATTCTATACCAGGCAGTCTTGACATGGCTAACAACAGCATGTAATCCAGCCATATGGCAGGTTATTATCATGACACCTTTTTCTTTAGGCTCACAGTCAGACAGCAGCCAGGATGTAATCCTACATTTTGGCCAGTGAATCAAGCATCTGAACCAATGATATTGAGGCTCTGACCTCTAAAACACCTCAGACCCAAGACCTGCAAATGCTGTTAAATCTTGCCGTGTACTGTTCTGAAATAATGCCATTTATTGAAATGTACATCTCATTTCTGATCCAATTTCTCAGTTGCAAGAGCAGGAAATAAGCCCTTTTTGATCCAAAACTCTCAGAATGGAGCTTATCTGCTCTTAAATAGTTTCATCAACTCTCATAACCTTATAACAACACTACAGCCCTTCATACCGTATTACTTTAATAGGCCTTCAATTCATCATCAGCTGAGACTTTGACTGTTCTGCAGCCATGCTGTTCTAAATGTATTTTCTACCTTGAAGGAGAATGTACTTTTGAAAGAAAAAACACAGCAATCAATCACTTGACACACACCTTAGCACACACCTGCATCTGCTTATACAACCACCTTTCATATACAGTACATTCAGTCCACCTATACACCAATATAGACAGTCAGACTCTTAATCCTATAATGAAGTGGTGCTAGGATGTTCCGGCACTGCTGTTCTGACGTCACTGCTCAGGAACCTCAGACACACACACACACACACACACACACACACACACACAAGCCCGACTCATTCACAGCCAGTCGAGGACGGAGTGTTTTAAGCAGCTTTGACGCTGCAGGGCAACTCTTAGGAGGCAACACCTGTAGGTCATTCTGTTGTCCAGTGATATGAAGCCAACCTGCTCTTCCTCCATTACTGGAAATAATGCAGATAAAGCTAATAACTTTTGAAAATAAATACAGTTTGCTATTTATTTATATTTATCTTATTTGTATGTTGTCATTTACTATAAATAACATATTCTATTTATTTATATATATATATATATATATATATATATATATATATATATACACATATATATATATACACACATTTTTGCGGACCCACCGCTGCTGTAACAAAATAATTTCCCAGTCTGCGATCAATAAAGTGATTCTATTCTATTCTATTCAATACTATTCTATATAGACACCAACTGTTTGTTCAGTCTGGTTTATTTGTTCATGTGTTTTGTTACTTGAAACATAGTTTTATCAATTGTATGGTGTATTTAAATTTGATTCCAAACTGCTTGTGTCAAGCCATATCTACAAAGATATTTGCCAGGTTTGGCTTGTTGACCTGTCCATCCATTAAGTATTTTACTTAATTAGTTAAGTAAGTGTATGGGACAAGCTGTCGAAGACATTGCACGACTGTTCACAGGTCAAGTGATGTTTCTCGTGATTGCTAAATTGACTTTAAACTAACCACTTAATAGAAATAATAACAGCTTCCTGTAGATTTAGACTCAGCAAACTAAGGACTAAGTGACATTGTATGTCTTAGTATTAGTACTGAAACTCAGGTATCACATGGGCACAGCTAGCTGACATTAAATTGTCATTTAAGATCTAAATAAGTTCTGAAATTTTGCAGGCACTTTACACACAGTGTCAATATTAATATCATAATTCATCAACTTTCTTTTACTACAAAGTTGTCACTACGTCCATTTTATGATTAACTGTTTGGGCATCCTGTCTTCAAACAGGTTAACAAAAGATCTCAACTAGCAGGTTCAGCTGAGAGCAGATTACCCAGACTGTGTAAGAGGCTACATTGATAAAACTAGCTCTCAGGGAGGTGATGAAAGGGATTATCCTCAGCCTTTGGGCCAATTTGAACCTGGCAGCTAGGAGAAAGACAGCAGTCCCCCCATCATTCAATTCAATCCAGTGACAGCCCTCTGAATGTGCACACAATGAATTAAAAGTCAGTGAAACCAGGTTAGGGGCTGCAACAAAGATGTGCATCCCATTCTTGATGTTGGTTCATAGTACTGACCCATTATACAAATCTGGAATCTGAAAATCTCCACATTCAAGAGGAGACTAAAACAGCTAAAACCAAAACTAAAACAGTTGCTCAATGCAGAAACGATGCTTTTGCAAATTCAACTGCACCTGCCATTTTCAGTTGTGTCCACTTTGTGTTTCAGAGTGTATTTGTTGTTCACTTATTCAAATGCGTTTGCATTAAATGGCTTCATTGTGTGACAATGAAATCAGCTATAGTTGATAAACTGTCATATAACTGTTCGGTGTAATGTAGTCCATTAAGTAGATTGATGATTAACCTCACCACACCATGACAGTCAACATGAATATTTGTGCTTATCACAGACTTGGAAAACAATCTGTTGTTAGTCACAATGGTCATACCTCCATGCTTGTGAATATCATAAAACTTGCCCATGAACACAAATCAAACACACCTGTCCAAATGACAAAAAGCTCATTTGTTCAACAGCCAAAGACTGGCTTTAACTGTCAATGAATCTTGGCACTTACATGCAGGACTTGTCCTTCTCTTAAGGTAACTGAGCAATCTATAGAGAAGGATTAGGGTCACTGTAAAAAAAAAAGTATTTTGGGTTCTGACTTTAATCTCTGAGACTGAAGTCTTCTGAGAAAAAAGTCAGAATTGTGAAAAAAAAAGTCTGATCTTTTTTTTTTACACTGGCTGTAATCCTCTGTGGCAATTACCATGTATATCTCATCTGTCTTCAATCTCAACATCGGTACTTACGATCCCATTTTCCCCTTGAAGTCAAACACTTCCTTGATGTTACTGGTGCTTTTCTTCCAGCTGCAGATGATCTCCTTTCGCCCCATGTCGGCTCTGACGTTGCCGTAGACTCCTGAAGCATAGATGACATTAATTAACATCAAGGTTAAAGCATTGAGAAATTGGGTCCAATCATGTTCTTAAAAAGCCACCAGAGCTTATTTCATTGCAATGATTCTAAGTTGATCACATAAATTTGTTTCTCTTTTCAACAAAACTCTTGTTCAGAGTACTGTGCGCCCACTTTAACATGTCTCTGTCCCTTACATATCAAAATACCACTAAAGTTTGGAACTCGTTTTCTGAACTGTGTTTGGAAGTATAAAAATGATTAAAAACTGAATTAGATAAAATCATGGGCAGAGTAAGAAAGATCTGATGCACTGTATCTTTGTATAAAGAATCAAAATGGAATCCTCTGGCGGATTAAAGGATAAATTCACTCAAAAATGAAAATGCAGTCATCATCTCCTCGCCCCCATGCTGATGTAAAGTCTGGAGAAGTTTTGTAGTCCTCAAAACATTGCTGGAGCGTCACAGTGAAACAGCATTACAGCATTCTGCTAAACAACTGCAGTAGCTGGAGACTTAAAATGTAAAGAAACAAATAGGAAACAAAACAAACATGAAATGGCTCCATTTAGCTCATCTGGTGATATCTGGTGATACAATATGTCTCTTAAGATCCCACATGTGCTCTGCCATGTCCGTTTTACAGAGTTTTTTTGTCACTCTCAGATGATCTCTGCCTCCCTTCTACATCCCTCCTACATCAGTAACATTAGACTAATGTCCACATGGGAGCAACACTGAGAAGTAACTTCCAGCTGAGGCTGGACAATCAACAATCAGCATAGGCTGCAGACTCCTCCAGTATTCTCTGTCTCTGCATTGATGCAGCATCGTCCATGTCCACATCTCATGGGTAAGACCTTTTCACACCTCTAGTAGACAATGACTTAATTTTTATTTTGGGGTGAACAAATGCTTTAAATTGTGACAATCACATTTTTTCTTTTAAATTTGATACAGCTCAGAGGCCTCCAACTGCAGGAAAACAGTCATATGCAGAATAAATAGCTTCAGTATCTCTCTTCAAGTGCAATAACTTTTGCTTTCTTTCCTTTATATCCTATTCTGAAATGCTCTCAGCCTGAGTCACACATTGTCATATGTGTTTTTTTCTGTAGGAGATATGCAGCATGGAAAAATAGAAATCCCCTCTTGCCATTAGGATACTGTCTTCATACAGCAGCATTATGACTTTAACACCTGAGACTGCAGAATCCAGTTCATAGGGCAGCAGCTCAGAAAATGCTCACATGAGTTCTTTCTACATCAATCATTTAGATTGTTTGGGAAGACGCTGTCACTGTATCTTCACTGACGACTGCTTGGATAGATGAAATGAAACAATTAACCAGCTACTTGATGAACAGCAAAGGAATCTGCTAAACATTTAATGATCTATTTATCTTTCATCTTTTTAGTCATTTATTCAGATTGTTCAAGCTTCTTAAATGTGAGGATTTGCTGCATTTCTCTGTTAATATCACTATCAATATCACACTGAGTTTGTTGGTTGTTGGTCAGATAAAGACTATTGTACATATGCACGTAAATAGATATTGTGCTGAGCTCTGGTAAGCTGGGTTGTGTGCCAGTTTATCTAACACAAAAAACTGATACAGAAAATAATTGTCGGTGGACGGTAACCAATAAGTTACCAACCCCAATCAGCTGCAGCTACAAAGACACTGAGGTCATGTCCTCTGTATTTCTTCAAGGGACTCTGGGTATTTTAGGAAACTGAGGCGAGTTTGCATTCCACATTAATGGGTATTTTACAGGCTAATTCCAGGATACTTTTTTATTATTATTAATAATATGGAGATTTTTTAAGGTGCAACATATACAAATTTAAGTTGAAAGCTTTTTAAAAATTAACTGACATTTTCAACAAAATGTGAAGCGTCTATGCATTGTGTTGCTAGCTCTTAGCCAGTTTGTACCTCAAGAGTTGATAGTCTGATAGTAAACAACACCAACACTCCCCCGGTTCTTCATCAGTCAGCTAATACAATGGCTACCTGCACAGCTAACTAAGCTAAGTGGCGAAAGGTAGCAACAGTTAGCAGCAGTTAGCCATTACTCTCGTGATATATTGCCCCCTATTTGTTTGGAGCAGACTCAACTGTTGGCCAATTCTTACATATTACACCTCTAACTAGTTTTAGCCAGATAAATAATCCCTCCATCATTTATTTATGGGTTGAGGAAATGCAGAGTCATGATGCTGAATATAAGTTTTTTTAGGTATTGAAAGTTTCTGTTTGAAAAATACATGTTTTTTTTTCCAAATAAAAATTAAAAAGAGAATTCAGGCTTTATTAATATTCTTTGCTCAAATCTTTCTGGGGGGTAGAAGAACCTCTGCATTTATTAGATCCTGGGCACAGCCCCGACCACGATGTAAAGATACCTGAAAATATAAGTAAGTAGGAGAATATAAGCCTTTCCCTAACCTCCGCCTGTTCCGCAACCCTTTAAGACCGTGTGTTCTGGTTGCATAAACAGTTTCATGTCCATGACTGAGGTCAGTCCTTCATGGGTAAAGCCCATTTGTACCTATCAGTTACACAGGATTCAAAAAGGCAGAGGATTAGAGAGGTAAATAGCAGTGGTTAGCTAATCTTTCCAGCCATCCCTCTGCCCTCCCTCCTTGTGTCTGCTGAAGGAACAGATTAGCAGCTGATTCCCTGACTCGACTAAAACTGGGTCATTTTATATCCTCTGCCTTTGAAAGGCCACTGAACCCTGGCCTTCCAGAGAATACTGGCTAAAATGCACCAATACTGGGTTGTACATCATGAAAGTAATATCTCAGAAAATAATGGGCATATTTAATATTAACATTTCAGAGAACATAAGGATAAACATTGTCTTAGGTAAGGGTCTCACAAACAACAACACCAATACAAACCCATGAAAGCCTTACATACAATTGCATTAGAATACCATGTTTTGATATTACATTCTGATTAAGTAAAAAGCTTTGATGAAATTCAACCATTGTATAAATTCACTAAATTCTTCTTACATTCGTAATTAAATTACAACATTTCATTTGAATTTTGTAAGAAAAACAAATTAAAGCAGACGTACAATTGAATTAAGGGGTCTAGTTTTAATCGTTTTTGTCCTTTAACTATTTCACAAACCAGATACCAGAACACACTGTAGCAGAGAGTAAAGCCTGTATAAAGGTTCTGGCTGTTCATCTGAGTGCAACAGATGTGGTTAGTTTTAAAGAACTAGCCTACCAGTTTGGTCCACCTCCACAGATTACTGGATGGAGTAGAAATGATCAGCGGACATCAAGAGCTAATTCGTGTCCTCTTCACAACTTTGTCATCTCTAAATTGATGGTTAGATTTTAAACATCTGTTACACAACCAGTTATGTGAGCTTAATGCATATTTCTGAGTCAGTCAGTTCAGTCACATAAAGTCATATAAAATTGATTTTATCCAAACAGCCTAAACATGCCAATACAATGCCTACTCTGGTGCTAAACGAGTAATAAACATTAGTAGACTGTTTTACCTGAGGAGCGGTGTGTGGATGTTGACTTGAGGTACCGGCGGATGGACCTGACCTGACTGATTCAGGTGGCTGCCCCTGTGCATGCGCAGGGGGCGGGGCCAGTGGGCGGGGCCAGGTCCATTCATGTCGTCAGTCTACGCAGTCAAACAAAATGCTGCATTCAAAGACTTTAGGAAACTACGCCATGACTCTTACAAAGATGTTGCAATTCCAAATGCCCAATATCATCTTTTACTTAATTAGTTGAGTCAATAAAGTTATTATTTGTTCAGTTCAAAGACGGAGACATTTAATCTGAGAATTTATATAAAACCCCAGCTCATACTGGGAAAGAATAACAAGCAGCACAAGAGGCATTTTTGTTTGATCAGTTACTTGACTTAATGGTTTTCTTTCCCTTGCAAGTTGAACCACTTTGAGGCCTGTTCATCAGTATATATCAATACTAATTATTACCACAGATGTAGCCAGCAGATATCAACCTTCAAGAGTATCCACATGTCAGAAGTTTTTACTTTTCATGTTGAATGTGAGTCTTAATTGAGAGGTGAGTAGTGAATGGTGGTGAACTTAACTGAAGCCAAAGGAAAACAATCTTTGTGTAAAAAAGCATTATTCTTTGGTTGTGCTTAAACTTCATCATCACCAGCTACAGGAGTGTACAGGTTACTTTTAGTACAGCCTAGTTGATTAAATACATTGTGTGTTAATTCTCTCCTAACTGCTCATTATAACTGGGTCTGTTGTTTACTCATTTCCAGATCTGTTTCTCTGTAGTCAACATATTTTGAGTCTACTGGACCCTCATACTTAATACCTGGAGCAGCAGCCACTGAGACAGCACAACGATAATATTACGTGAGATTATCTCATACACATACAGTCAGCATGCCTGCGATAATGATTACATCACCTTACCACATGGATAGTAGCTCTTTAAATGTAACCCCATGCTGAAGATGCATGTACACAAACTGATGGCTGTCAGCCAGTCTTTGTTCACTCTGTTTGTCTTTGTCTTATTTAGTTTGCATTTATCTTTATTTCCTTTTTCATTGCGCAAAATAGACTTGTTTTAATTACAATGTGTGTGTTCTTTCCTCCTTTGTTCTGTCTTGTTGTTGTGACATTGACCATCCTATGTGCTGTCATGTCCACAGTCATGAGCTTAAGATGTGCAGACAGCCCCGGTTTTACTTCAGCATTATGTTCTTGGTACACTAAAATCATACAGAAAAGACATGTGTGAATTTCAACTGTTTAAGCATTCCACTGAGTCATGCTTCACTTCAGCAGTATGTACACCCTGAAGATACTCAGTGCTGCAACATGAGCCATGTATGTACACTCCGTAACTACTTTAGCATGCACATAAATCTAATGCAAACCAATACATGTCATAGAAGCGTTAACTAAATTGTCTTTGCCTTGAGGTCATTAGAGTTACACTCGACTACATGAGAGGTCAGATCAGAGGTCTTTCGAAATTGCCAGTGCTGTCACTTGCATTGTGGGTAATGTTATCTACATAAGGCGATGTTTTGAAAAGCAGTCCACTGGTGTAACATTGCACTACTGTAACGCCGTTGGACTCATAATGGACAACTGAAAATAAATAACTAAAATCGATATAGCAGAACCAGAGATATCACCTTTTTATCCCTCACATTCGTCTTCCTTTTCAAAATGTGGTGTCTACATTACCTACAATGCAACTTAGCCACTGGGTGACATTTCAATTTTCCAGATTATGTGCAGTTTCCTCTGGAGCCACAAAAGGGTTTATACAATATTTGTACTCGTGCAGTAGTACTCCCCAAGACCTGTGAACACACAAATGTGTTAAATTGGTGGGCTGACCCTTTAAGCCACCACTTTCTCTTTTCATCTTCTCTTCAAGTGGTTTTACTTTTTTTCACATGTGTAAGGTGAACATTAAAATTTAGAGATAAAGGTAAATTCAGTTATTAAAATAAGTAACTGATATCACAATCACAAACACCTAAATTCTACATTTTGATGAGCTCACATGCAGCCTCCCTTTGGTACACCTAACCTCAGTTAAACTTTAGGCCAGATGTGTTGTGTGGCATCATGAGTCCTTAAACATTTAACAACACCAACCAGAGATTCACATGTTATTTTACTTATCAACTTTATGATCTCTAATATCACATAGACTTTGGCTGAAAAAGCTCCAAATGCCCATTTTCATAAAGTGTAAATACTGGACTTAAAGTGCAGTCAGGTTTAGTCCAACACAAGGTAATGTTGACATCACAAGATATGACTAGGCTTAAAACACACTTTTAATTCAAATTAAAAAAGGCATATCAAAGTTTCTGAATAACAAATATGATACGATAGAATATTTTACTGTTGAGAACACAGCTCGCAAAGTTCCATTTGTGTGAGCAGTGGCAGGAGCGAGGCCTCTGGAGGCTCTGCATGTCTCCCTCCTCCCTCCGGTCACAACACAGAGACGTCGCCTGCGTCACATGTTGACGTCGTGTTGATTTTGAGCGGAGAAATAATTTATTTATAAACTGACGTAAGGGCGCTAAATCTAAAATAAACCGTGAATACAATGTGAAAATACATAAAATATTTTGGTGAAGCAGCTGCACGCATGAAAGGTTCGATATGTTTGACCTTAACACAATAAATTCGTTACGTTAGCGTCAGGTAGCATTAAATCGAAAATGCAGGAAAATGACTTGCTAACGCTGCCGGGTCGGGCTAGCTAATGCTACCTGTAGCTAGTTAGCTAATGTTAGCGCAAGGGTAGTCCTTACTCCTGACTTTACCCTGCAAATACTGTTTGTTGTGATTTATCGTACTTTAGTTATCTGTGTATTGTTGCGATGTGTAGTGTGTTATGCTCACATGTTTAATTCAAATAGGGGGACGTAAGCGATAGAACTACCAAGCTAATACTAGCTAGCTATCGTAAGTATGTTAGCACTAGCGCTACATAGCTAACGGTAGGTTGCTTCGTCAGAACCAGACCTACAAGAACTTGTTTAGCCCTCGCTAGCCGGCTATGTTAGCATTCCTTGTAGCAGTTTGATGATGATAGACCATTGTATAGTAGTGCTTGCGACTCATATGCCTGACTGTGGTTAATTTTACATCGTAGGATTATGGCGCCCCGCTTACAGCTGGAGAAAGCGGCTTGGCGTTGGGTGGAAACGGTGAAACCAGAAGAAATCAGACAGGAGCATATCAATTTAGCATATCGCATCAATCTCCCGGCCTGCAAGAGAGGAACGTGCAGGTACAATATTTACATTTCTGAACAACATCCCTCTGTCGTTGTGGCATGTGCCAGTAAAAAATACCCGTAGTAGATTTTACATTTGGTTTTACAATTGCGGGCTTTGAGGCCAGCTCCGAAGAGGAATGCTAATATACATCAATAGTCTGATTTGATTCTTTGCTTGGGGACAAGCCTTTACAGCAGCTCTGAAGACTTCGTATGAAAGGTCATGAAAATCAGCTCTACTCTTTACAACAAACTCATTTACAGTCTGTAGGCATCACAGTAGCACAAATTCGTACACTTGAAATGTTGCTGAACTTAGTCGTTCTCTTGCTTGCTCATGTAATATGCTAATTTTGAAGGGTGCTGTGCGTGCACAGCATCATTTAACTGACTGCTTTTTAGATTTCTGACATGTCATTGCCTCCATATAAGAGAGAGATGTGGTTATTTGTCACTTCTGAAGTAGGTGGTGGAACAGTAGGTTTGATAATCATGACATGGTTTTGCAGGAGGAACTGCAAAGGGAATCCCAACTGTCTTGTGGGTATTGGTGAACAGGCGTGGCTTGGGGAGATTGATGAGAATGCTTTCCACAATATCGATGACCCAAATTCAGAACGCCGAGACAAGGTATTTCTTTAACAAGCCAAACATACAGTACTTCACTTTGTTTACTCTCTTGCCTGAGATCACATATCTACATGGACTGCTGAAAACTTATCAGAAGGCCAGAGATGGAATAATCTCTCTCTCTCTCTCTCTCTCTCTCTCTCTTTCCTCTTCCAGAACACATTCGTTGGCCTGACCAACCTGGGTGCAACATGTTACGTCAACACATTCCTGCAAGTGTGGTTCCACAACCTGGAGCTACGTAGGAGCCTCTATCAGTGCCATAATTCCCGAGCACAGGAACACAATATTGAGTCTGGTATAACTGAAAACTAAGTGCTGTGGATGCTCCTATATATTTGTTGTTTTCGTAGTTAAAGTGAGCATGCTTTTGTGAAGTATTTTGACTTAACTTCAAATAGTGCATTTACCATCATACAGTAACCTTATCTAAAATATGCCTGGGCCTTATTGTAATACACAATATATTACTCAGCATTTCTGAAATCTCGTCAAAAGTATTTCATAAATGCTTGGACGGGAGACCAACTAAAATAATATGAGAAAGTACCTCAATATCAGTAGTGCAACAGTGTTTTAGGGATGACTTGGTATGTTCATAAAATATCAACACAATGAGATTTTTGATGAGTAATCATCAATAATGTAGATATGATGACTAAGTGGGTAAAGACAAGTATAAGAACAAGTAGAACAGTCTGGTAAGTTCTGAAAGTGACATCACTTCTCTGTAGTGCAGCCTTTAGACTTATGCCATATCACGATATGAAGATATCCAAAATCTAAGATGACAGTTTCATATCACAATTACAAGACTATATGGATGTATTGCCAAGCCCTATTCCAAACAAATTTAATGTTCATTAGATTGTTTAACATTTTTTCACTAATTCCAGCTAGATATTATATCCCCAGAAAATCAACATCCATCCACAACAAATGTGTTTATTTTGAACAAAGTTACCTTGTAAACCAATACATCTTAAATCGGACCTACTGCCACCTTGATTTAGTTGTGCTTTGCTCTATCTTTTCCCAAAAAATGTGATCTGTTCATGAGTTCTTGATTTAAATTGCTGACTGGCAAAATAACAGCAATGATTACTATCTTGTTAAGTAATAACAGTAAACTAAAAATAATTTGTTTGCACGTGTACAGTGCTAACCTTGCTTTTAATTCAATAATTTCACAAGATTGTTGTTGAAAATGATTTGACGGAAGTGACATAGTGACTATTGTCGAAGTGTGAGGTGGTTTTTGCATCACTCTGTAGGTTTTTACCTTTTCATATGATGTAAGCATTTCAGTCGCTTCGACAAACTTCTCTGTCTTTTGCAGATTATGAGCCTCAGTCCATCTGTGAGCATCTGCAGTATCTGTTTGCACTCCTGCAGAACAGCAACAGAAAGTACATAGATCCTTCAGGGCTGGTCAAAGCACTGGGTCTGGACACAGGACAGCAGCAGGTAAATCACTACATGAAACCTTTCATAGCTTAAACTTCGAAGTATGAGACTGGTAAGGCACCCCACTAGCTCAGTTGGTAGAGCATGTGCCCTGTGTACAGAGGCTTTTTCCTCACTGAAGGGGCCCAGACACGTCCACAACGCACATCTTCTTTCATCTTTCACTTGTCCTATAAATTAAAGGTGTGGAAAGGTTAAAGAAATATAGGACTGGTTTCACAGTTTGAAAAGTGATTATAGATATCTGTCATTTAATTCAAACCTTTCAATTTCAGGATGCCCAGGAGTTTTCAAAGCTTTTCTTGTCTCTATTGGAAGACACTCTGTCCAAGCAGAAGAACACCAACCTGCAGAATGTCATCCAGCGGCAGTTCTGTGGACAGTTCTCCTACGTTACTGTGTAAGACAACTCATTACTTTAACCTGGCAGTTTACACTTAAGTGAAAAAGCATCATATGAAGAAGTGTTGGACATCAGACCTACCCAAAATGTGATCATTTGTATTTCATTATTTTTTTTCAACCATTGGCCAAAGTGAGCTGAATTTTGTTTACATTCCTGAACAATCGCCCAGAGTTTGTGTATTTGATGGATGAGGAAGTTTACAGCATATTCAGCCAAGTTGGGGGGGAAGAATGGAGAGAATGAGAAGGTGGCCAGAATAACTTATTTGTAGTACACAACAGAAAAATGATTATGCTGGCTCGTAGGGTAAAGGAAACATCATTCAACATAAGGCTGGGCGATAAATCGATAAAATTGACTAATTCGAGTTTGTGGTTTAGGACTATTTTAAAAAATGATATTCGATTTTCTCTTTAACTTGCTTTGCTGCCGCTACCCATGGGCTCCCATAGTTCAGAGTGGGCTCTGCCCTCCCCCTGCATTAACTTTCCACAGAGAAACAAACACAACAACATGGCAGCAAGCCAAGAGTTTGTCCCTAAAAAGGCACTGTCTTGTCACTTGTTCAGTTTGTAGCGTCAGACCTCAAACAAACCACGGTCCGCGGCAAAGTTTGTTTAAAGGCTATTGCAACTAAAGGCAACGGAAGAACACGTTTATTTCAGCCTCTCAAACAGATGCATGCATCACAGTGGGACACTTGTTCACTACGAGATGTACAAGACCACGGCAGCCAACACCTGCTATAAAGCATGTCCCGTATGAGAAGAAAGGTCCTGGTGGACATCTTTTACATCTGTCACGTCGCATATCGCTAAAGACATTGTGACCTTATATACAGTAGGGGTGGTAAAAAAAATCGATTGATTAATCGCGATTATAATATTGACGATTATGAGTCGATTTTAAATAGTAATACAAACCGGAGTCCTCCTCTTACTGGCTTCCACTACATGGTCCACAGTCTGGAGCCAAGATATGTTATTCCATCCCGGAGCTTTTTCACGCTTAAATCGATTCCAAATCTTTACAAGGAGACAGAGCTTTCCATGCAAGAGTCCCTCAACTCTGCTCACAGGGTAGCAATAACCTGCGATGCCTGGACATCCAGAGCTACAGTCTCATACTTGAACATTACAGCTCATTATGTCAGCAGTTAATGGAAGCTAATGTCCTACGTACTTCAGACGAGAGCTATGGATGATAGCCACACAGGCGCAAATATGTGTGAGTTTCTCAAAGCAATGGCAGACGAGTGGGGAATAGAGAAACACAACCTGGTTCTCGTCACCGACGATGCTTCTAACAGCTGCTGAGCTTGGCAACTTTCTTTTAACAGTGAAAGACCTTATTTAAAACAAAGTGATAATTATCATTTTGATATTACAGTTACACTATACAATACTGAAGGTGCTGTGAGGTGTTACTCAAAAGAGAAGTAAAATAATTCAGCAGCTGACTGATGTTAAATGGAACATCAATAATAATCGAAAATGGAATCGATAATCGTTAATAATTGAAAATCGATTTGTAATTGAATCGAGACTACAATAATCGGAATCGAATCAAATCGGGAAATTGGGCTGATTAACCACCCCTAATATACAGTGGAAAAGCCGGATGTTCATCCACATGTTGAACTCTTTTGACCCCAGGTTTGTGCTATGAAGCCGCAACTGGGCCTTGAGCCAGAGGAAGCAGACAGGCTCGTCTTCCCTGCCAAAAATATGTTAAAAAGACAGCAAAAGGATTTAATGAAAGTTATGTTCACACTTTATCAATCCCGATGGGGAAACTGATCTTTTTTTTATAAAAACATGCAATCTGACATGTTAAATTTATGTTTACAAAAGCATTTCATCAAAAATGGACAGATTTTTTTCGAATGAGTTTGAAGGTGCACTCTTTGAAATGGCAGGGCAATTGTGTTTACAATAAAATCATTAAAATAAAATCAATGATTTTAATTATTTCTTTGTCATTTGTAGTTTGTTTTTAAGAAGGACAAAGAAAATCGATTCAAAAAGTAAATCGAGTTTGGTGTGAAAAAATCGTAGATTCAGTATTGAGGCCATATCGCCCAGCCCTAATACAACATTCCAGAATGATGTTCCTACGCATTCTGCCATCACTCTCCATATTCTTGCAATGTTTCTTTTCCAGTGATGTCTCATATACTCTATGGAGATATCTATGACTCAACAGTTAACAGTAGCTGTCCACAACTGTTGCAGATACACAACATGTGCTGGCATTATGTCCTCTGGGCAGCCACATAAAAATACAAGCTGAACTTCAATTTTGGGTCAGGTGTCAGACCTTGGCTCATAACTGGGGCAGCTGAATAGATTGGCCTTTCCATTTACTGTGATAAATATCATATGTTTGCCTTTGTTGTGTCAGAAAATAAAATGATACGAAATAAAGGAACAGGTAAGTTTTCTTAGAAAGGATGTTTTCCTGTTGCTCAGAGAGATGTGTTGTTATTAAACAGAAAGTTCAGTTTAACAGCCATTTATTTAACATTCTTGAGGGAAATGGAAATCTTGTTGTCAAGGAGCTGGATACCAGGTATTTTTATAAGGCTTGGTTTAGGGAAAGTAAAGGTTATGTTTTTTGACCAGAATCTGACCTAGACATGCAACTTCTTTTTGGTTGGGTTGATTTTTATTGGCGCATTTGTAATGAGCTTATGTGTTAGGGCCACAAGTTCAAATTTAGAAATGACTTTATTGACAAAATAATGTTAGATTATATGAAAAAAAAACAAAAAACTCTGAGGTGGAATCTGTTATCTTGGTTTGATTCTTCTCCAGCTGTAACCAGTGTGGACGATCATCTGCACTGCCGTCCAGATTCTACGAGCTGGAGCTGAACATCCAGGGCCACAAGAACCTGACCGAGTGTGTCACAGAGTTCCTGAAGGTAACTTCATCCTCTACCACACCCACACTGAATGTATTACCAGAATCTCTTAATAATTAATTATATTTATTTATTTAAATTTAATGTAACCTTTTATACAGGTGATCTCATCAAGACACAAAAAGACAAAAAAAAACAGCAAATATGAAATTAATCGTTACAGACATTCACAGAGACAAAATTGAACATAAATCATAAAAGTAATAAATGACTGTGTAAGTGTAACCCTCATAAGGCCAGTCTGTGTAAAAATATCTTTTACAAAACTTAAAACACAGAATATCATTAAATCAGTGCACATATGTGCAGTTGGAATTTGAATTAGACTCTTTGTGTGTGTTAGTCCCTGACTTAAAGTAATCTAAAACATATCTTGGTGCGTGCGTGCGTGTGTGTGTGTCTTTGTGTTGTTTTCATAATGGTTGCCCTCTCCCCCCCATCCTGCAGGAGGAGAAGCTGGATGGAGAGAACCGCTACTTCTGTGAGAGCTGTCAGAGTAAACAGAACGCTACCCGAAGGATCAAACTGCACAGCCTTCCTCCAACCCTCAACCTGCAGCTCATGCGCTTTGTCTTTGATAGGTCGGCCATCACTTGTGCTGCTTTTTAATAACAAAAGCGCCCAAATATTTTTTGCTGATTTTAGTTCAAGAACTGTATTACCCCCTGGTGCCAGCTGTGTCTTCTTCATACTGGTATGAGAACAAAGAGTTCTTCTCTAAACCATGTTATCTTCTTCAGACAAACCGGCCATAAGAAGAAGCTCAACACCTTTATCAGTTTTCCAGAGCAGCTGGATATGGGGCCTTTCTTGGAAGGTAAACCATGTACCATCTCTGTGATGACACACACACACGCACACATTTGGAATTTGAAAAGGAAGAGTGAAATTTTAAATAGTGCTCAGAGGGAGAAATGTGGTCAGCAGTGTCAAAGCAGGCCGCCTTATCCATGTATGGATACCACCTGTATGGGTGATGGAATGCTGTCACACCAAGCTCACGCATGTTAAATCTGTCTTGGTATTTTCTAGGCAATACACTGCTTCCTTATAATACATCTTATCTCTAGGCTACAGTAGATATTTTTTGTTGATGAAAAGTAAACACGTTGACAGTTCTGTGTGTTGGACTTGCTGTTTCTCCAGACCAGAAGTGTGTTTATGAACTGAGTGCGGTGCTGATTCATCGGGGCATCAGTGCCTACTCCGGCCACTACATCGCCCATGTAAAGGATGCTCGTACTGGTGACTGGTACAAATTCAATGATGAGGAAATAGAGAAGATGGAAGGCAAGAAGCTGCAGCTTGGTATCGAGGAGGACATTGGTGAGTAGTACTAAATGAACACTATAAAGTAACACCTTTCTGACATTTATAGATACTTTATGTAGTGTTGTGCTCCAGCAGTCTTATTGTTATTCAAATGTTATTTGTTTATATATTTAAAAAATATCACATTTACAGGCCAGACAAAATTGTCTTTATTTTTTTCTTTGGTTAAATAAAGAATATTGAGTTGGAGAGTCTTGCCCTTTTACCCACCTGCTGTAAATGTGTACACTTTCTCAAAGCTGTTGCTCTACCATCTTCGTCTTCTTGGTCTGTAGCTGAGACAGTGAAGTCACAGACACGAAAGCCAAAGTGCAGTAAAGGCTACCACTGCTCCCGAAATGCCTACATGCTGGTGTATAAGGTCCAGGAAGAGGAGAGCTCAGATATCTCCAGGACCAATGTCGAGGTGCCAGGTGAGTAGCAGAATTTTGACTTAATGCAAACAAGGATGCGGTGATGATCTCTGATGTCGGCCTCTGTTTGCATCTAGGAATTAAGATATGCCCTGAGAAACCTGTTTGATTAATAGAAATACAGCCTATCTGATGTTTGCCTTTACCCTTTTCCTATCCGCCAGCCTTTCTTCAGAGGTTGGTTGACCAAGACAACCATAAATTTGAAGAGTGGTGCAGTGAGATGGCTGACATGAGAAAACAGAGTGTGGATAAGGGCAAAGCCAAGCATGAGGAGGTGAAGGAGCTCTACGAGCTTTTACCCGCAAAAGACGGTCGGTAAAAACATTCCCTGATCACCCACAGTCCATTTAACAGAAGCGCTTAGGAGAGTGTACACGTGTGTTGTGACTTTCAGTGCAGTTTAATATAGGGACAGTTTACATAATGGAGGGTGTTGCTTGACTAGAACAACAGCTCCCCTGTCTGCAGTAATACTGTTAGAACATCACAACGCCTACTTAACCAAGAAGTTTTGTGATTTTTGACAAGGCAAATGACTGTTTCTTAGTGTTGTGTAGTATGTTAATATGAACAATTTCCAGCATCAGAGTTACAAAAAGAGTCAGGTGTTCATCAGACACATTTCCTTTTACGCCTTTTTTATATAATGTATTTATATATGGATATGAAAGGGTTTATATGAGAGAGACGGTTGTTATCACAGAATAAGCCTGGATTTAATGAATCACAACCAAAGGTCCTGTGTCTCTTTGTCTGATGTGGTTCTGTGCTTTCCCTCCTCAGGTGAGCCATATGAGTTCATCCCCCTGGAGTGGTTGAAGAAGTGGCTGGATGATTCCACTGCCACAAAAGAAATTGATAACTCCCTATTCTTGTGTTCTCACGGCAAACTGCACCCAGACAAGGTGGCAGAGTCCAAGAGGGTTTCCCTCCAAGCTGCTCAGCTCCTCTATGAGCGCTACAGTGGAGGGCCAAGACTAGACGGTTAGTGAAAAGCAGGGTGTGGTCTTTTCTCAAATCAGGATCTTCTGCAGAACTGAGAATGTTTTAGTTTTTCCAATTCAATATTTACACAGGAGTAAGGATCACATTGATTAGTTTACTGTTCTACACAATTCTTAAAATCAGCTCATATATGTGTGTATGTTATCAACTTAAATCTTCCTCATACCAGAAGAGTGAACCTGTATTCTAGTGCTTATTATACACTTTTAAATATTGAATTAAAAATTATACCAATATTTGCAGACTTTTCTAGAGGACATCCCGTACACTAGACTAGACATGCTGTATTCTTTTATCAGTGTCTCCAGATACCTTTTTCAGTGAAAAAACTGACCTACTAACAACAGTGAAGTTCTTAGGGTTTTGTTTTCGAATGTTAGCATATCCATGTGGTTAGCGATGGGTTGTGTGTGCAGGTTCTAACTCTACAAAGAATTGGCTGTAAGGTTACAGTGTTTCGTCTAGGATTTTTTTCAGCAGCGGGGGCAGGCTCTCTGGGGAGCCGTGGTGGCGAAAACAAATGACACTTGACCGCAGATTTTACTTTTATGCCCAGCATAATGCCCCTTTTTATTGAATGGCTGGCATGGAAAATGGCTTTTTAAAGGCTGAATGTAAAAATAAAAAATAATAACAAAAAATACAACAATAAAATAAAAAAATGTTTTATTTAATTTAAATTTAATTGAATTAAGGGTCCCAGCCTGATAGCCTGTGCTTCCCTTTAGGTTTTTCTCCTCTACTCTCATCTCTCTCTCTCCTGCACCACCACTTTGCTCTCCTGCTCCTTCACTCTACTCTCCTTCACTTTGTTCCACTGCTCCTCCCTGTCTAATGTTACTTGTCTTATACGATTACATAAAACATTAACGTTAGATAATTTACACTCACATCAAATCTGATTACAAGTGTGAACACAATTTTTTACCTAACCATCATCATTTGAGTCAGTAAAAGGCTAATAATACCTGACTAGCGTCATCTTCATCAGGTGTCTTTCTCTTCTGTGAGAAATATTTGAACAAGCTCATCTGAAAATGCAGTCAGCAGTTACATCATGGCGTGTATATATTCGCTTAATGCTATCAATTAGTTTACTCACGTTAGCGACACTGAGTTGAGTTGGCACCGGGCCCAATTAATTAAGCTACCGATATGTTACGTAACCTTAGCTGGCCATCAATATTTTGCACATGTCTATTGAACTTATAAAATCTATTATAAGTTTTCTTAAGCTAATAAATCTACCTTTTCTCCGGTGAGTCGTTGCCCTATTTTCAAGATGACACTCCTCTGACTCTCCGACCTGGTGCCTGGGTGCTTGACGTGATGTCACTTTCAAGGCAGCGCTCTCACGAGTAATTAACGTCGATGGCACCAGTAAGTTCTTGGGGGGAGGGGGTCTACTCCAAAGAGTAGATACTGAGCAAGATATTTATCTAGTTTACCCCAGCACTCGCGACACCCGACCCAGTGCAGGACTCTGCTGTGAAGGTGGAGATATGATGCGGTGGTGGTGTATTTGCGACAATTAAAAAAAAAATAATGATAATTTGAAGGAGCGGCGGCTAGGATTTAGGAGTGGCGGGCCGCCACTCGTAAATGTAGAGGAAACACTGGGTTAGAAATGTGATAACACTGAGAGGAAAGACATCTTAAAGAAGCAGCAACCACAGCAAAAGGAACTGGTTGGTTGAAAAGTAAGTTGATCCTGATCAATCCAATTCTTAAAGCTGGGGTCTACAATCCTAGAGAGCTAGCAAGATTTGAAAGTGGCACCTCCTGTAAGTTCCATCCCCCACAAACTTGAATGCGCATCTGTTATTGGGACTCAGCAGGGAGAAGGAGATGCCGGAGCAAGACGCAGCAATTCAGCTGAATTTAGCACGGAGCAGACAGGAAGTTGAACGCCAAAACAACAAACTACATCCGGTTACTTTTCAAAATAAAACACTCAATGTTGACATTAGCACACATCGTGAGGCCAGCCTTCTACCTAATTGCGCCGTTGAGGACTCGAACCGCAACCGGTGGGGATTGCCGGAAGGCGGAGCAAAACCGGATCGGAGCCGCAACGCAGCGGACCCATATTCAATGGAAATTGGGCCGACTCATTAGCCATTCTCATGGCTAAAAACAACACACAAAGAAGCTAACGTTAGCATTGGGCTAATACGAGCTACAAACGTAGCCAAGTTGGCAAACCTCACATATTTCATGAAAATAACAAATCCCCCTGAAACAAAACAAATAATGACCTGTCCAACAGAAAGAGAGCAACCTCTGTATCACTTTTCAAGCCCTTCACATGCCCCAGTTGTCTCCACCCTCAAATGCTGCACCGATGTTGACTCGGTCTGACTTCTTTCTTTAACCCGGGCTTTTTTTCGTCGCCGCCTTTTCAGCCTCAGGCTTTCTTTTCCTTGCCTTTTTAGTGGGGTGAGCTGTTACAAGTAACGCTGGCTGCATTTTCTCTGCCATTGTAACCAAATGAAAGTCTTCTCCTGCAACTCCGTATTTCTGCAGAGGAGTGTGCTGAATATTTCCATCAGTAAAACGTAACGTGTGCACGCGCAGAGGAGGGAGGGACAGAATGAGACATAAAGGCATCTGACCAATCCGTGCTAACCGGGCCGAATGGCACGGATTGGTCAGATTTTTCTCAGTCCTGCAGCTGCCACAGAGGTCCGATTATTTCGTTCCTTTTTCTGAATACATAATGTATTGACTACTCTATGGATAGCAGGATCATTTCACCCAGAATAACAAAATGTGTTTCTGAACAACATTACAGACCCTAGCTTTAACTGTGATTAATCAATCACCAACAAACATTAACATCATGACTAAAATATCAAAAGAGAAAGTAAAGTAAGAGTCAGTACATTTGCCTTCTCGTATTTCTCTCATTTTAGGAAGTACTCTTGTTTGCAGTCAGATGGGACACTATACAAAAAGTGTATTCTAATAAGACTGCCACTGAAACCACAATGTTTGTCTTCTACTTTTTACATATCTCATGTTTGTGTGTCTGTTCAGGCTCCTCACTGTGTAGAGAGTGTGTTGGCCAGCGATGTAGGGTTCTACGGCTGAAGAACCAGCTCAATGAAGACTACAAAGAAGTCTCCAACCTGGTCAAACGCACACTCAGGTAAACACACTCAGGATGTATTAGGTTAGTGGACTGTAGTGTTGTGCATCCTTAAATTTGACTCAAATTATTTTTCAATAGCCGCCACGTATGGTAATCTAATGGCAGTATATTGTCTGACCTGAATGTGGTGAATGTAATGTGGAACTACTGATATGGATATGGTCTCTCATACTCGAGACGTCATCAAGGCTTTAAATTGAGTTGTGAAATCAATTCTTTGAGAGAACAGAAAACACCCTTCTCTCTCACGATCATCACTTTTTGAACTCAGCGATGTGTCCCCCTCCTTTGCTATTATGCAATGTTACTTATTGTATGTCTGAAGGGACTAAAGTTTGCAATCTCAGGTATTATCTCTTTCTCAAAAAGAGAAAACGAAGTCCTCAATGGGGCTATACTGAATCAGAATACAGATAAAGAATCACTGTCTAATATATCTATCAATGTCTGTGTCTCAGTGGTGAGGGCTACTGGGTTGGTAAAGCATCACTGCGTAGCTGGAGGCAGTTAGCTTTGGACCAGCTGGAGGAGGACGAACATGAAACCAAACACAGTAATGGCCAGACCAATGGACAGGGACCACACACAAACAACAGCAAAGGTAAAATGAGTGGATATGATTTTGTTTCTCCTTCCGTGTTTGTGTCTTCTAGTTTTATTTATTGAAATTGTCAACCAAGCTGGAAATGGAGAGAGGACTGCAAATCTACAGCCCTGCTAACAGCTGTATGAGCGCCTATTTCAGCTAAATGCTGATGCCAGCATTCTAACATGCTAACCTGACCGTCGCTAACATGCTGATGTTTAGCAGGTACATCATGGCCATCTTAGTTTATTTTGGGAATTGTATGGTAAACAATCAATAGTTGTCAAGACCTCATTCTGGTACTAAAAGAATGGGTTTTGTGAATGTGTATCAAAAGCCATGACATTTCATCCGCTAGATGTTTAGATATGTTAGTGATTGACATGGGGTGGTGCTTCAGGAATCGTCATGGGATCATCAAAGTCAGTCAGTAGGATACATCTTCTGGGCCATATGGATATCTCCACCAAGTTTCATGGCAATTGATCCAATATTTGTCGGCATAATTTTCGTGTGGGACACATTGGTGGATGAACTGACCGACGTTGTCATCCCTAGCACCATGCTGCCTGCTAGCCGAGCTGAAATTGTGATCCATTTACATCCACTGGGACAATCTGTTTGGTGTCTTTTCATTTAAGTAATAAATTCAACCAACAACACTTCTGAATTGTAAGTGTTAACATTCTTGGCAAATTGCTTGATTGTAGAGTTCGGCCCAGAGCTCTCAGAGGGCAATGAGGACGACATGAAGACTTTCAATGAAGATATTGTCTGCTGTCATGGTACTGTCCCATCTTCAGCATCAACAATGATCTAAACAAATGACAATGACAGTGTACATTTTTAAACAGAAACTGCTTTTTGGCTATTACATATGCATGAATAGGTCACATATTAAATATGTTTGTTTTTAAATGTGCTCCTTCTGTAGAGAGTCTGAGTATTCTTGAGACTGAACGAAAGCTGGTATCAGCTGAAGTTTGGACCAAGCTGAGGGCATACTTCCCCAAAGCCCCCGAATTTACCCAAAACCAAGAGCCGTGTCAGCAGTGCCTGGTGAGTAGACAGTTACAAACCATCCAGTGTTGGAACACACTGATCTCGCATCTCTCTTTTTTTTTTCTTTTTTTGTTTGCACCGGAGTCCAGCAGATGGGGATTTTTGGGCCAATGCTGATTTTTGTGACAGTGTTAAAAAATGTATATTGATATAACTGATCTTCTGTTATATACAGAATATGTACGTTAAAAACACATTTATGCAACGCTCACTCTGCTGTGGTTATCAAACACTCCTAACAAAGAAGAAGAGTAAGAGCACTGCGCCTCTCTGTCACTGTGTTAATAGCATATAAGCACGAGATTGTATGATCCTTTTTAATTAATGAATTAGTTAATTAATGCAGTCAACTTTGTAAAATAAAAGCTGTGGCGCATAAACTTTAATAGCAGTTATGTTTGATATTGTATTTTAGCAGAATAAGGACACCAATGATCGGTTTGGCACACAGTGAATTGTGCAAGAGACTGAAACTAATGCCCCCTTTTTATAATCATTCAATCTAGAACCGATGACGGTTGATTGGACATCAAATAATCAGAATCAAAGAGTCTCACAGTTCCCACCCATATTAATCATATATTCCCAGACTACACTATTGCTGTTTCATCATATACTGCATTAATCCTGTTTATGTCTGTTTATGTATGCGTTAGACACAGATGGTACATGTGTGATGATAAAGTAGATAAGTTGTGAAATAAAAACCTCCTTCCTGTGTGTCCAGACATTGGAACAGGAAGAAAAGGACAATGAGGCTGTCAGTAAGATGATGGCCCTGGACCAAAAGAACCAACTGCTCAACCTCTTCCATGAGAAGAACCGGCCAACACTCACCAAGTGGCCTCAGGTAGATGCAAAGCCAACAGTCAGAGTCATGTGACCTCTTCACACCAATAACATTACTGAAAAAGGCAAGATGAGAATGATGCTTGAAAGATAGAGCAAACGAGTAACCAGAATTTGCAGTATGTATTATTCACTGTGCGACCTGAATTATACTGGTGTTAATACTGGAAGTCAATTAAGATGAAAGCAATTATTCACATTATTGATGATATTTATCAAAATCACACAAATATCATGATATTAACAAAGTATGATTTTGGTGAATACAGTAAATCCTCTGTTGTTTGGCTTTCCAGGGCACAGATGTACTTTACATAGTCCCTCTTTTCTTTGTGGATGAGTGGAGAAAATTCATCAGGTATGTTTGTTTCAACATTGAATGAACTAAATGACATCACTGTGTTTGTTGTTACATTGTCCAAATAGAATTTGACTGTTGTACTTAAGAACAGGGTCAACCTTAAACAAGAGGAGAAAATAAAAACTTTGGACATGAACATCAGATGTGTGTTATTAGTAATGACTAGGGCTTTCAAAATAATGTGTTAATTTGAATTAATGTATACAGAAATAATGACGCATTGAAAAAAATTAGCACAGATTAATCATGCGCTACAATGTTTCTTGACCTTCCATCACTGAACATGTTCCACTGCAGCTTTGTAAACATGATGAACAGCTGTCTGCTTTCAGGTCAGCCACCGACGTCCACTCTCAAATCACTTAATTCAAAGTGCCCTATTCTTAAAGGAGCCATGCAACTCTTAAGACACCAGAAGTAAAGCTTGGTGGATGAAGTAAAAGTACCAGATTCTACTGTAGTCCATTCCAGTTTAGCGACAGCTTAACATTTTATGGTTTGGCACAAAATGTAGATGTTTGTCAAAGATTTTTAAACATTGATAATAATAATTAAATGTTTTTATTCTTGACAGCCCTGATAATGACAAAAAGCAATTTATTCAGTTTGCATCACGGTTGACCCTTTACTTTCTGAGTTGTTCAGTCCCTAATGATGTTGAAAATGAATGATAGTTAAATTGTCCATTAATATTTCAAATGCTAATTTTCCTCCCATCTGTGTGTGCATTTTCTAGGAGGCCCACTAAATCCTCTCCAGTGTCAAATGTGGGCAATACTTTGCTGCTCTGTCCACATGGAGGCTTCATGTTCACCTACGACTCCCTGATCAATGGAGATGCACAACAGTGAGTTCTGCGTATTTAAAATGAAATACAAAACATCCTGTAAACATTTCAGAACTGTACTTCTGTCAGCAACTGTCCTTTATAATCCACACCAAACACAAAACCCAGAGACGCAGCAGCACTATCATCATTAATCTCTGTGCTTCTTGGAAACACTCTAGAGCAGTAAATATTCACTGACTTCATGATTCGATAACGATTCACCATTTAAAACACACAGCGATTCTTAATGCATCTTGATCTCGTCTTGATGTATGGCATCCGCAAATTATTATATTACTGCACACACAGCTACTTTTTTTATCATTTAATACAAGCAGTAAGATCAATCTTAATTCCCATTTTATTTAGCAAGTCAATTATTGTATTAATTATTAATATTTAAAAATATTGGATGCATGTTTTTATTACTTGCATTTTTTAATACTTGCAGTTGATCTCCACATCCTTTGTTTCCTGGGCTAATCTTACACAGATGTTAACAACCAGGTTAACTTGGTTGCTATTATTCATAAAATACAATCATCAAGCCAGATCTAAATCAAAAAGACGTGTAGCTATTATTTAAAATAAGCAGGTTGCATGAATAGGTGAATACATAAAGAACCATGAACTGATGTATTACTGATTATATACTGCTCTGGTCTCATGTTGTGCTGTTTGTCCTGCACAGTATAGCTCTGCTCTGGCCTAACGAATGGGAGGTAATCAGCCGACTCTTCATCGTAGACCAGCCCATCTCCATCCACTGCTTCAAGGACACCCCGCCCAGTGGCCCCACCACTCAGTACACAACTCAGCCTGGTAAGAGTGCAAAGTCAAGGAAGATTCTTTCATCCAGTTGCGGAAAATGCACTTTTGAGCAAACTAAAGATTCTCAAGAAGTTTTCAGCTTGAAGCAGGGATATGCTCAGGGGTATTTCTCTTGAGGGAAGGCTGAGGAAGAAGACACCGGGGCCCTCGTTCATTTTAGTTTTAAATATCCCATTAATTACCTTGAAGTAAATGTCCAGAATCATGAAATTCGTTTACACTCCTAGAAGCAGTGGAAATAAAGAAATCCCTTCAACAAAGCGGCGCTGTGCATAGAGGAGCACAGAAAGGACACATTTATTTTTGTGCATTTTATCGCATAGAGGTGGGAACTTTATGTTGTCAAGAAATTCCATTCAGACCTTAGCAGAAGATAGAGATCAGATTAGTAATTGTATTTATGTCAGCTAACTTGAGGTGCCTGTAGCCATTTGTATCTATGCCAGACATATCAATGGTTGAATTTGACACACGGTTTAAGTCACCTACCAAAAGTGTGTAAGTAGAGGAAGGTTTTAAGTCTGACAGTAGCATATACATGCACACTCTTTTTGTCTGATTCAGTCAATATTGATATACGTGTGGTTTACGTGTTCAGATCTGTGTTGGGAGTGCAGAGAGAGCTTCCTTTTCCAGCAGCAGAGGGACCTCCGAGAGTATACCCAAGCAACCATCTACATCCGCAAAGTCATCGAAGACAAGAGGGTATGAGAAGAAAGGACATTGTAATTCTCCAAACATGTGTAAAATGAGATCCATAGATTCCGCTGTTAATACAGAGTTTTAACTAACTTTGTGTTTTCACATTTCTCCTGCATAGATGGTAAAGGATGCGGCTCCAGAAATGAATGCTAGCAGCTCTGAAGCAGAAGAGGAGAAGGAAGAACATCCGAAGGTGGATGGAGAGAGAGACCCAGACTTTAGCCAGGTAAGTCTCTAGATGTTAACAGAAGGATGCTGCCACACGTATGTGACACATCATATAAACTGATGGTTCTGCTAAAACTAGATATAGCAACAGAAGTTACGGCAGCCAAATACTTCCTGGGTAAACAAAGCCACATGTGGCTGTCTGTGATTGGTTTCTAATATCACATGACTGGATGTGTTGCCTCATGGGAAAGCTTTTTCCCCTTGTGGGTTAATTTTCTTTGTCTTTGATCACTAAGTTTAAGTGTTAGACAGAGAAAAACAACTTCTATCATCAAATTTGTTTTTATATGGCTTTGTTGCTCTTTCACGGCAGCTGTTGTTTTTTTTATCATTCATCACAATTTTTAAATTCTTTGCTTTTAATGTCATAAATACTGTTAGAGTGTTAATTGTCAGTCAACGGTTGGTGTAACAACTGACTGTAAAAGCAGTAGAACCAACAAAGTAGCCTTGCACAAAGATCACCTTCATTAGATCATTTTTGGTTTTACCAAAGGCAGTGTCAAGTGTCTTTACATTTCAGGTACTTCCTTGTTTTTAGAAAAGATGAGAAACAGAGATACCATCTAATGTCAACCCTGATGGCTACAAATTTCTTTCAGTCAGAAGATGGTGCCAAGCGGCTCAAGTTGGGTGACAGCAGTACAGCATCAGCAGCCACTGTTCCTGTGACCAAACCAGGTGGAATCAGAAGAAGCACCCGGCACAGGAAACTCCGAGGGGAGAAAGCACTCATCGTTTCAGCCAATCAGACACTTAAAGAGTTGAAAATACAGGTGAGAGCTAAAAGTCTGGATACAAGCCTTGAAGCGCGACATCTTGAGGATGGATAGAATGATAAACTGGCTGTTACAGAATGAATAATTCTATACAGTTGGCTCTGGTGGCTCAAACAGACATGATGTAATAGAATCTTTTAAGAGAAGTATCGTGAATATTGTGATTATGATACAGTCTTCAACTGAGGGTCCTCAGAGGTACTGCATGAAGATGGCCAAATTATATTTCCATAGTTTTTTCAATAATTTCATTGTGTTAATGTGTGTTTGTGTAAATACACATAAATATGAGTACAATATATTGATCGCAAAGATACATTTGTTTTAAAAAACAGAACAGTTAATTTACACAGCAGTGATGAAAGTCAACCCATGATTCGTCATGTAATCATGTGAGCAAGCTAAGCTAATTTTTCTGATTTCTTTATTCGTGGCACTGTAGGTCCCCCTACGTTATTGTAGTTTAATATGTAACCAAATTTTATACAGTATATGTGTATGTGTATGCTGCTCTGTCTCTCTATACATAAGCCAAGGGCTCCTTAGGGGACCCTGCTGTACAGGTAGTGGACATCCTGAATTCACACAACTAACTTTGCTGATCCTCTGACTCTGTAGATTATGCACGCCTTCTCTGTGGCTCCATTTGACCAGAACCTCTCCATTGATGGAAAAAGTCTGACAGATGACTCAGCCACACTGGGCAGTCTGGGTGTCATCCCAGAAAGCATCATCTGTCTTAAGGTATTGCCTTTCTTCCTTTCTAAAAAACAAAAACAGGTCTGTCTACACAGAAACCATAACTACTGCATTTTTAATTTTGACTCCCATCTGATCACCTTGATGGTGATTACAGACACTATCCTCTTCATCCAAAATATTTCTTCCATTGTTTCCTTTTAGGCTGACGAGCCAATAGCAGACTATGCTGCAATGGATGATGTCTATCAGGGTAAGTGGCAGTATCTTTACCTTTGCTTTTGCTGCTACGTTACCTTGATTAAAAAATCTAAATAAGGATAATATTGCTTTCTCATACATAGTCATCTTATTCCTTAACAGTGAGAATGCCTGAAGAGGGATTTAAAGGTAAGCATGCTTATTCTTCAGTTGTTTGAAAAGTGTTTTCTTTGTTCTCTTCAGACAGAAGTTAAAAGGAAATGCTGGTATTTTAAAATCTGAGCTCTATTTGTACATGTTTTGATGTGTAAATGATTCATACTTTATGAAAGTTTTGGAATTGGTCCAGTAGGTCACCTCAGCTGGCAGCCAGAACATGGTTGAAATGTAATCCAACTCCAGTTGTCAGTTACGTCCACTGAAAGTGCTTGTTTTTGACAGTGACAGGCCAAGGTTGTCATTTTACATTCAACATTACAGAAATGATTCCCACAGAGAGAGACCTTTTCATTTAAATAACAAGACAATGGTTTTCAACCTGAAACACATGGAGAAGTCTCGCTCTGAAATCTTGCAAGAGATGAGTCAAAAGTTGGAGAGAGGAGTTTGGAGTTTACCTAGTTTATTTAGTTTATTTTTTGTTTTATCTTACTGTGTTGGGTAGCTTATTTGGGCGTTTTTTGTGTGAAAAGTGTTTGGTACTAACTTGATCTAATCATTTCTGTCCCTGTCTGCAGGCACTGGGCTTCTCGGGCACTGAGGAAAGCTGTGCTGTAGCTATGCTTGAATTGGATGGACAACGGATGGAAATTTTAAAAAAAAGCTTGAATTTGTCAAGTGTCCATATATAAATAAGTGCTTTAATTTGTTTTTTTACGTTTTGAGTAGGCGTTCTTAAAACAAACTGTGACTCTGTTGCAAAGCCGCTGTTTTTCTCTACATAAGGTTAGCTGGCCTTTAATATTTAAACTTCCTAATCATTCTGAAGGACTTTGTGGTAGTTCTTCTGCCTGACCAATAGAAACAGGTGGAGGAAGATAGGTTCTCTGTTTATTCTGAGGTTCGGCTTCAATTAACTTCTACCGTCATTCAAGAAAATTAGCTTTGTTTTTGAATTTTTAAATTATGGCAGAAGAAAATGCAATGTTCTTTCTTTCCATTATGTGGAAGCTTGTGTTCTCACTGCAGAGTTTTCAGGTTTGTCAAAAGAATGCACGAATTAACTGTTAAGTATTGCAAATATAACTGCTCCTAAATGTTAGAACATTTATTACCTCTACAGCAAATCTTTATCCATATACTCCATGTGGCATTTAGAGATACATAGCTACACGGTATGTATAGAGGCTGATTCCTGCACAAGTTTCAGCAGTGCAAACCTCGACAGCTGGAAGTGAGAAACAGAATGCAAGCAATGTATGTCCTGTTATTTTCACTGTTATTTCTTATGGACAATAAAGTTATTTTCAAAGCACCCTGTCCTCACACTCTCAATTATTAGATTCAACAAATGACCATTGCTGTGGTACTGATGGTAATGTTAATCAGAGTCACTTACACCGATCAGGCATAACATTATGACCACTGACAGGTGAAGTGAATAACACTGATGATCTCGTCATCATGGCACCTGTTAGTGGGTGGGATATATTTGGCAGCAAGTGAACATGTCCTCAAAGTTGATGTGTGCGTGGGGAGCGAAGGCTGGCCGGTGTGGTCCGATCCAACAGACGAGCTACTGTTGATCAAATTGTTAAGTTAGTGCTGGTTCTGATAGAATGGTGTCAGAATACACAGTGCACTGCAGTTTGTTGCGTATGAGGCTGTATAGCTGCAGACCAGTCAGGGTGCCCATGCTGACCTATGTCAACCGCCAAAAGCGCCAACAATGGGCATGTGAGTGTCAGAACTGGACCGCAGAGCAATGGAGGAAGGTGGCCTGGTCTGATGAATCATGTTTTCTTTTACATCATGTGGATGGCCGGATGCTTGCGTGTGTCACTTATATTATTATCTACAGAAATAATATGAAGCACAACAGTTATGTGCGCATTGTTGCAAACCACGTACACCCTTTCATGGAAAAAGATATTCCCTAATGCATCTGTGGGATGTGCTGGACAATTAAGTCGGATCCATGGAGGCCCCACCTCACAACTTACAGGATTTAAAGGGTGTGCTGCTAACATCTTGGTGCCAGACACCACAGCACACCTTCAGGGGTCTAGTGGAGTCCGTGCCTTGACGGGTCAGGGCTGTTTTGGCATAATGTTATACCTGATTGGTGTATAGGCCTCACTCCTTCAGTCACATCAACATCTATGGAAGATATATGGATATTTACCTGCACTGTACTGCTATGTATGCATGACATGTTGCTTTGTTTCAAACATCAACCCAAATTCAGAAGTAGAATACTTTTACATACATTTTCTATTATTTAAAATAAACTTATTTTGGATGTGGCAGCTCTGCCCCGTGAACTGATACAAGTCAATGGAGTGAATTTTATAAAGCTCACTTCTACAAAGTGCTATAAGTTAATGCCTCTCATTTACACATTCACACACGTACGGATATATTTGGGAAACACATAGGAACCAAAAACAACGTCTGTAACGTTCTCTGATGACTGTAAAAGTTAACTACTCTGTATGTGTTCAGTATACAGGTCGGCACCAAACCACAGGATGTGTTTTTATAATGTTTTTATGAGTGTTCACAGCTGCTGATGTATGTAACGCTGTTACTGTGATGATACATGACAGTTAAATATTGAATCTGTGTCTATAATAACCACATCCTGACATGTAAATGTGACATCTGTGGGAAAAGCACTGACGTTTACATTTAACTGATTTAGATCAATTGTTTTCATAAATACAGTGATTTTTAATAATGTAAGTGCTAATAATACCAAGCATGGAGACAACAAATGAACAATGTCTGCAAAACAAGATAACAAACTACAACTGGCAGTGAGGAGCTTTCTTTTATTTTAGCAGTGGAGTGATATACTCCATGACAGAACATTATAAAATAATATATTCTATACAATAACATTTAATGGTAAAAAAAAAAAGAAGAAGAAAGAAAGTAAAGGTCAAGTAGGCTACTATCATATATTTATGATTATTATTATTTGGATTATTATTTTTCTGCATTTTCTTGACTGAATGGGAGCAGCTGTAAGGCAAGCAATTTCCCCTTGGGGATCATAAAAGTATTTTTGAGTCTGATTCATATATTATTCAGTTGTATATGAGTCAGTTGACTATATTTTAAGTTAAATTGAATTAAACAAGTTGGCAGTATGGTCCTTTAAACATACTGACACTTACGAATGTTACTACACTAAGTGTATGTATTTTTTTAATATGGTAGCCTTTATGTTCAATGTATTTCCCTTGGGACAAATAAGTAAGTAATCTTGAATTTAAGCACTTAGTCGTCATATGGAATTAATCAAACAAAATGTAGACAGCTAAGTGTGTAATGTTCTGTCATGGAGCATATCACTTCACTGCTAAAGAAAAGAAAGCAGACTCACTGGCAGTTGCAGTGTCTTAGTTTGATTTGCAAAACTTTTTTGTCTCAACGATCATCCATATTATTACTTAAATGAATATAAATCAGTGAGTATAAAAAGAAAAATCATCAACATTAGTTAAATGTTAATGCTTTTCACAGTTTTTTTTTTTTTTATATTTTTTTTATTGGGGACCAGCATTTCACAAGCATCCATACAATATATACAGTTATTCCAAAGCTGTTTTCCAGTCTTTTTTTTTTTTTTTTTTGTATGGTACATTAGAACAAAGAACCAGAAAAAGAACATCTCCTAAGAGCAAAGAGGGAGAGAGAAAAAATAATAATGATAATAATAATAAACAAATAAGTAAAAATAGATCTAAAAATAATTAATTAGTAGGTGAAGATAAATCATAAAAGAAGAAAAGAAGAATACAATAAAATATAGTATAATATAAAGGGAGGCGAAAAACTAAAACTAATAATAAGTAATATATACATAAATAAAGGATGCCCAGCATGCTCACTAAAAACTTGATCAAATAAAAAAATTGGATGAATCAAATTGATCAGTTGGAGTCCAGAGAGGTGAGGGTGTTTACATATGTGATGAGAGGTTGCCATCTTTTATCTTTTAAGGAATATTTAACTTTTTCCAAAGACAGGAAAGACATTAAATCACTTAACCAGGAGGTAGTGGGAGGAGTGTTTGGGCTTTTCCAATGTCAAAGAACACGTCTACGGGCTATGAGAGAGGCAAAAGTATGGAGCCAGAACGGTGACTTTAAAATTTGGCATCCAAAAAAAAAATTGGCATTGAAAACAAAACCAGTACTGAAAAAAGAAACATTGTCATTAAATCATTTGTATTGAAAACAGTTGTATTGGCATTGAAACAAGTATTGGCACTGAAAAAAGAAAGTAATTCAAATAATTCAAATCCGAAAATCTTATCATTTTATTTTATTGGGATTTTTTTGTATTTTTTCAATGACAATCTTCAGATTTTTTCTTCATGTCACTTTTTTTTCAGTGACAAATTTTTTTACAATGTCAGTTTTTTTTCAGTGTCACTGATTTTCAGTTTCAACTTTCTGACACTGTTTTGGCGTCGAGAGGGAGGGGCCTGAGGGGAGGGGCAAGTAGAGCGTGGTTTGCATATCATTTGAGAAGGTAATGGCAGCAGCCTGCGGGAAGGCAGGGCTGGATGGTCCAGCCATAATACACCATGTTAGGGCCCGTGTGCCGGCCGTCTCTGGGCAACACAGAGTCCAACTACCTCGCGGACATTTCTTCAAGCTCTCTCCTGATGTGTCCAAGTCTCTGTGTATCTGGTTCTGTCCCGGAGCTCCCTAGCTTCGGTCTCTATATGCGTATGGAGTGTGGTAGTAGTACCGGGGCGCCGAGCACGGAGCATTAGCCACAGTTAGCACAACAGTAGAACAGCCTGTTGTTCCGAGCCGGGGCTGCAGCGCCGACAGCAGCGCTCTGATCACCATACCGCTACCGGAGACCGGAGTCTCTATATGCGTATGGAGTGTGGTAGAAGTATGGAGCTAACGAGCATTAGCCTCAGCTGTGTCGCTCCGAGCCGGGGCTGCCTCGCCGACAGCAGCACTCTGTCTGCTCCCCGAGGTCTGTGCCACCGCACCGCTGCACACGCATACAGAGACCGGACAATAAAAGAGAGTGCTTGGAGAAAAGTCATTCAATTATGAAAATGTGTGTATGTTACTTGATTACAGCCGTCTGTTGTACTTTACTATGAACCACAGTAGCACAATCACAGCTGACTTTACCCGCATATTGACTTGTTGAGTTTATTCGCTTCGACTCAAAGGAGTCATTGTAGGAATAGTGATATTATTCACATGAACTGAGTTTATAGGGGAGCTCCGGTCTCCAGTCTCCAGTAGCGGTATGGTGACCACAGCGCTGCTGTCGGCGCTGCAGCCCCGGCTCGGAACAACAGGCTGTTCTACTGTTGTGCTAACTGGGGCTAATGCTCCGTGCTCGGCGCCCCGGTACTATTACCACACTCCATACGCATATAGAGACCGAAGCTAGGGAGCTCCGGGACAGAACCAGATACACAGAGACTTGGACACATCAGGAGAGAGCTTGAAGAAATGTCCGCGAGGTAGTTGGACTCTGTGTTGCCCAGAGACGGCCGGCACACGGGCCCTAACATGGTGTATTATGGCTGGACTGTCCAGCCCCGCCTTCCCGCAGGCTGCTGCCATTACCTTCTCAAATGATATGCAAACCACGCTCTACTTGCCCCTCCCCTCAGGCCCCTCCCTCTCGACGCCAAAACAGTAACAGAACGTTGAAACTGAAAATCAGTGACACTGAAAAAAAACTGACATTGTAAAAAAAATCTTTCACTGAAAAAAAAGTGACATGAAGAAAGAATCTGAAGATTCATTGAAAAATACAAAAAAATCCCAATAAAATAAAATGATAAGATTTTCGGATTTGAATTATTTGAATTACTTTCTTTTTTCAGTGCCAATACTTGTTTCATTGCCAATACAACTGTTTTCAATACAAATGATTTAATGACAATGTTTCTTTTTTCAGTATTGGTTTTGTTTTCAATGCCAATTTTTTTTTTGGATGCCAAATTTTAAAGTCACCGTTCTGGCTCCATACAAAAGCCACAACATCAAAGTTTTTCTTAGTGAGACTAGTTGGGGTACGAGGTACCCCAAAGATGGAGATCAGTGGGCAGGGTTCTAACCTGATACTGACGGCATTGTTTAATGATTTAAAAAACATGACCAGAAATTGGCTAGTTTGGGACAAGAATAAAACTTATGAACATGGTCTGCTGGGAATAATCCACATCTATCATCATTTGTGCCTGGGAATAGCCTACTAAGTCTCTATTTTGTGAAATGAATTTTGTGGAGAACCTTAAATTGGATTAAACTATGACGAGCGCAAGAAGATGTAGAATTGACCCTCCACAGTTTTAACATCTACTCGTATTTGTTTAAAGGGCAGACCTGCCACATCCAATATGGCGGCGACGTCGACGTACGTTTCAGCGAGTCAATGCAGCGTGTGTGAGCGGTACGCCTTTCCTTAACCGGAACTGTCCCCTTTTACTTGCCGTACCGTGTATCTCCATTTTCAAAACGGCTAAGCTTTATTGCGCACACCAGAATTGTTCAGCAGAGAAGTTTAAATAAAGAGCCGGATCGTTTGAATAACTGAAGGTAAAGACTCCCACTGACTGGAAGCTGCATGTCGGATGGTAGTCAGGGTTTTCTCAGAGTTTATGAGCTTCTTTATCCCCATGAATACCTCTGACCGAACATTAGTAACCCTTTCTAGATTACATTAGCATTCGCAGCTAAAGCTAATGGCGAATAGCCCACTACAGATGGCTAGCTGGTGTGTTGTGTTGTAAATACTGACTGCATGTCTGTCCCCATCACTGTCCTACACCGGTCAGCGAGCACACACTCGGCTGTTATTAACACACTCTCCTTGTTGTGTCGCGGAGGCACCGTACCTTACAAAATATTATCTGACATGACACTTTTGCACATGATAAATTCTATTAAAACAGAAAGGAAATGCGGGCTTGCTTACTGCTTCGGACACGTAGGTTAACTCCATAACAACGAGCTACTTGAAACTTGTTATGAATATTTTTAACCCATAATACAGCATAGATACATCCAGTGCACAAAACGTGCAGATTACATAAATGGAGTTCCAACTTAAGCACCTCACTGTTCTCACAGTTAACTTCAGTATGTGGAGTATATGTACAGTGTGGTCCAAAAGTCTGAGACCACTAGTCAAACCCTGTTTTGCATTTGTTAAAGATAATACTGTTATGTCATTTCAAATGATAATATCAGCTCAACAATTTGAGTGAAAAGATGAAACACTGACAAATTGTCTATGAATATCCCGCTTTTGCTTATAATAACAGCAACACCACATCATCCACACCAGCATGTTTCACTGTGGGTTTGAAACACTCGTCTCCATCGCTCTTCTGTTCGTCTCCCTACACCCTCCTGTTACCGACAGCAATCTCTAATCCGGATTCATCAGTACATATGACTTTTTTCTCTATCCACTGTAAAATTCAGTTTTTGGGGTGTTGTTTTTTGCCCACCTCAAGTGTTTGTCTTGTTTCCTCCTGATAAGTGGTTTAGCAGCCTTCTTGGACACGACAGCTGCTTATTGGACTCTTACGGAACTAATAATATGTTGATCATCTGATGGTGTGGTCACTTTGGGTCTTCCTTATTGTGCTTTGGATTGGCATTGTGAGTTTCAAGCACTGCCTCTTTAGAAACCTTAAGTCCAGCCATGATGTGAAGCTGAGGAAGTTTCTTTTTGCTTAGAATAGCAATTTGACTTCTGACACTTTGATTTACTCTCTAAATCTTCAAACTTTGTGATCATATCCAGAATTATGGTACCGTATATGTTTGCTGATTGCTGAAAATGATTGTTTAAAGAAACTGACATGATGTCCTCCATAGTATAGAGAACATAACGTTCTCCCCCACCAGACCATCAAACAATATGATGGAGCTACCCAACTACAGCAGCCAGCTGATGCAGCAGCTGTGGGCCCTGAGGAAGGAGGGCCACTTCTGTGACTGCACCATCCTGGTGGGAGACAGCCCTCACCGTGCACATAAGCTGGTGCTGGCTGCGTCCAGCATGCTTTTCAGGTAGTGTTGAGCATTGAAACTTAAAGTTGATCGGTGGAGATCTGTTTGCAAGTGATTTATTAAAGTGACATATTTGGTGGATTCATATTCAGCATTTCTTGCCTCATTCAAAATCGAGCTATCAAAGGCAAAGCTCAAGTCGACTGTGAAAAATCATTTATGACTAAAAGAACAGGTCCATGTACAGGAAACTGAACAAATTGTAACTAAGATGTGTTGATAAATAGCTTGCTAGCTAAACAGATAAAACAGATAAAATGTTTTCCCTTTTTTAGCTGAAGTAGATCGCTGTTCCCCCAGCCACACTCAATGAAACATGTCGCAGAGCTAGCTTCTTCTTAACATACAAATACAAGATCGTTTTCATAAAAGGTTTGAGTGTTCATTTGATATCAATGACTTGAGTCAGCTCGCAACTCTTTGACGGCATGTCCAAGTCACGTCTCAAACTTTATGTTCAAAACTGAAGTCGCAAGTCCAAGTCATGACTCAAGTCTTTTTACTGCAAGTCTCAATATAAGTCTCATCAGTCGAGACAAAGCCAGGTCAAGGTTTTCAGAGCAAGTCTTGAGTCAAGGTGTGTTGACAGGTCTCAGGGAGCAATACTGTTTAATGTGAAAAAGTACTATAAAGCCTTCTGAGGCAAAGAAAGCCCCATTTAATATGATAAATTGCCTCCAGTGATGTCACTCAGAAGTTAAGTTGCATTGTGGGTAATGTAGACAGCAGGTTTTGAAAAGGAAGAATGATTCAGATAAACAAAAAAATAATATAGTTGAGTCCAAGTCCTCGCAATATATATTTTAAATAATATGATTTTGAAGTCATGTGGCTGTACAGTGCCTGCCTGACATTCTTAGCCATTTTTAATGGTTCCAAAATTTTACCATGTCTAAATGTGACTTGCTCACTTGAATGTTTTTGCCTTTAAAAGTCAGGTCAAGGTCAAGTCTCCCAGCATTCAACTCCAAGTTTGAAGTCCTTTCTGTGACTTACATAAGTCTACCCTGAGTCCAAGTCTCATATTTACAGCCCTAGTGGTAGAAATCTTCATTACAGCTGTATTGATGAATTTGACGTACAACTTTATTCAGTTCTGTTGTTTTCTTTCATGTAGCTCATCAGTAGAAAATTTGATTAATGACCTTAACCTCTGTCAGGTCTCTCCTGGATGGCTCCGACACCATCTCCATCGACACGGCCATGGTCTCGTCTCAGGAGTTTGGCTGTCTGCTAGACATGGTCTACACTGGCAAGCTGCCTATAGGCAAACACAACGTCAGCCGCATTGTCTCCGCTGCAGACAGTCTGCAAATGTTCGACGTGGCTGTTGGTTTCAAAAATGTCCTCACCAGTCTTGTGAACCAGCAACCTCCAGTCCCAGTCCCTTCTACACAGACTGCAAGCACGACTGTGATCGACAAAGCCCAGAGCCTGAACCCTGAAGATTCCGCTTCACCCAACGAGGACGACTCGACTTCAGACAAGATGGAGACAATGGCTGAGCTGAAGAAGGAAGACTGTCCGGGTGACAGTGAAGACGCAGAGGAACCAGCATGTAAAAGAACCTGTGTGGAGCTCTCTGAGTCCTCAGGTCAGTTTCAGATCACAGATTACAGTGTCACAGGTCTGTTCTGGGGACTTCAGGCATATGTGTTAAAGGCATGAATACACTTACACTTTACCAGTTTATCAGGGCCAATCCAGTACAATAACGCTGTTACTGTCCTAATGCTTCACTGCAATGTATGACAGCACTTCATGTCTTCATATGTGTGTGCACAGAGCCTGCAGAAGCCAAAACTAGAGAAAGTGTAGAGGAAGAAAACAACACAACAGCTGCCAACGTATCCAGTGAACCTGCCGCTGGTTTTCTGGAACATTTCTCCCAGAGTGTAGCCCTTCTCTCCAGCATGTCATCTGTCCTGGAGCTGCTGAGCCAAGCAGCAGAGAGCAGCCTGGATGAACAGGAGAGACAGGTAGAACAGGTCACCTCAAACCTGTGTTTAAATTTCTTTTAAAAGTCATGCTTCAATTCATTGTTAGTCACCGTGTATGCAAAGCAGTTTTTTTCCACTGTCTTTTTTGGTGCATTGCTACATACCTCTGCGTGTTACCACAACCTGTCGATCATCAGTGGAAGAGAGTGAAACAATTGGCAGGACTGTGTATTTTGTCACAAGCTCAGACAAACAAGGCGTCGAAGTAACTAATTATTGCATGCATGTATGCCTTACACTATGAAATCTACTTAGTTTCTGTTAACATTTTAATTTAGAACTGAGTACAATTTAATTGATGTTTAAACCTTTCACCAACGAACAAAAAACACCCAAAACTGTGCAGCAGGTTTGGACAGGTGACGACGGCCACTGAGCCGAGCAGAGCAGGAGCTGGGAGGGATCTAGACTGAAGATTGGGACACACAGTAACCTCTCTGATTAATCCGCCTGTTTATAATGCATTAACCATCAACAGTTAAAAAGTAACTAATGCTCTGAATATTGTTTGGGAAGAATACTTATACTATATTTCAGTAATGAAAAATTATTCATACTTGAGTTTAGATTTTCAATTCTTTTTCCACCACTGGAACAAGTGAAACACACAGAAATATGAATCATTGGAAATACTAAAAGGAATAAGGACATATCAGCTGTTCCTGTGTGGCTTTTTAAGTATTTTTTGTGGATGGAAAGAACGGTGTAGCACCATGAGAGATGGAATTTATTCATGTCGTAAACACCCCTCCCAAAACAACATTAGTAGAGTTAGAATGTATTAAGGGAGGCTTTCATATTAATGGGTGATGGGGAGTCCTACTGCAAATGTGAACATTAGTAGAGCAGTATGAAGCCTTCTTTGGCTCCAGAGGAATCACTGGAGGCAGTTAATCAGATTACATTCATCTTCCTCTGGAGCCACAAAAGGCTTTATACTATTTTTTACATATGCAGCTGTACTCCCCAAGACCTGTGGTCACATTTAATGTATGACATTGGTGCAGTTACCCTTTAACAGTGGCTGCAGTCTGTCAGTAGTAGTTTAAACCAACATGTAAATACAGTTAACGCAGGTTGGAATTGCATGTATTGTATTGTAACGACTCACATAACGAATGAATAATGTACTTACACTCCCTGCAGGTACTTCAAATTAAAAGCCTACCAGTATTATGTTTTTCTTAATTAAAGAAATGCGCGGGACAAAAGTATAAGTTATGGGACATCATTTAGAGTGTTTCTGAGAGCAGCAGAATGCCGAGCATGACATGGCTCTGTTGATGGAATTAGTGCTGTGGAAATGTACAATGTACTAAATGTGCCAGTACAACAAGAAAACACAAATTGATTTGTAGAGTTTGCATTAACAGCAAAATGAAACCTAGCAGATCAGACAACAGGGAGGCTTCTTACTAAAACCTGATTAGTTATTCTTATTGAACAGGTTAACGAGGAATGAAAGAATCGCTCTGATACAAGCCCTTTTTTGTTTTTTTTGTTTTTTTTTTTTTTCAAAAAAAGGTCTGGTTCTCTCTGTAGTTGAGTTAAATAAAGGTCCATTTCTGCCAGGTTGTGTGTCATTGCTGTGAGGAGGCAGATCCACGCTCAGCACTGGAGAAGCTGATGAGCAGAGTGAAGGAGGAGCAGCTTGATGAGGGAGCGCTCCTCAGGCTGCTCCGGACTGTTCAAGAGAAAGCTCCCTCCTCCTTCCCCACACCACTGCTCGCTCTGCTGAAGGAGGAGGAGGAGGAGGAGGAGGAGGAGGAGGGGAACACACAGGAGCCCGAAGGAAACCAGACTGAAGGTAAAGCAGAGCACTCTGTGACTCTGTGTGAGTGGATATCCTCTCTGTTTCTGTTTCCTCTAACAAAACAAGAAAACTGCTGACAGCTGACAAGTGAATGGCTTTCAACCCCCTCTATATTCAATACGCTGCTGTCATATGTTTGTGTTTCTGCTGTGATAACGATAATTGATCAAATCTTAACTTTAACCTGTTTTCTAATAAATGTTTACAGTTGACTCACAAAACAAGAATGGTACTATAAGTGAAGAAAATCTGGAGGAAGAGGCAGAAGAAGACAACAGTCAGGAGGAGACCGAGGAGGACGAGAAAGTCAGAAATGCTACGACAGACTCTTCCTCCCCTGCTCCCTCCTCCTCTTCTCCCTCTCCGTCTAAGCCCTACTCCTGTCGCTGGTGTAGAAAGGGTTTTGCCTATAAATGTCGAATGCTGGCCCACGTGAAACGCTGCCCCAAGTCTCAGGAGTATGAGCATCAGTGCCCACAGTGTCCTGCCAAGCTGCCAAACCAGCGGGCCCTGCATCGCCATCGGGCCGAGGCTCACCGCAACAGCGCTCGAGTGAAGAAGAAGGTGGCCTGTGACCTCTGTGGGCGAACCTTCGCCCACCCATCAGGTGAGACTCGGCTGGTCTGCTGACGACCTGTAGTTCATGCTGCTTTCTGGTTAAGAATTTCACTTGATGCCATGCTTAGTTTAAAACAACTAGAGAATGGTGCTGTATAGTTGAAAACACCTTCTGCAAACATCATTGTTTATGTTTTACAGACGTGATTTTTATAAGTTAGTCGAACTTCAAGAGATTAAATTGTGTCGTGTTTCTGCTCCCTCATTCATATTCCAGGCATGATATACCACAAGCGCACGGAGCACTTTGAAGAAAAACCTTTTGCTTGTGAGGACTGCGGCGCAAAGTTCGGAGCCAACTCATCTCTGAAGAATCATATGAGGCTGCACACAGGGGAGAAACCTTACCACTGCAAACACTGTGACATGAGCTTCAGTGTGGCTGCTGCACTCGCATACCACACCAAGAAGAAACACTCTGAGGGTAACGCACACACACACAAACACACACACACACACACACTCACACTCACACCCCTGTGTAGTAACATACAAAATGTTTTTGGGTTGTTTTATTGGGTGATTTAGGAGTGTATTCTGCTGCTGAGCATCTTTTTATTGTAAATACACTGCCCAGCAAAAGAATTGTCACACACTTTCCAATTTCGTTGGACTGCCTTTAACTTGAATTACTGCACGCTGTGGCATTTTTCTGATAAGCTTATGCAATGTCACAACCTTCACTTTATGTCCAGAGTTACGTTTCTTGTATTGATGATGGGAGAGTCGCGCCACTGCATAAAGTCTTCTCCAGCCCATCCCAAAGTTTCTCAGTGGGGTAAAGGTCTGGACTCTGTGGTGGCCAATCCATGTGTGAAAATGACATATCATGCTCCCTGAACACTCCACTCTCACAGCCTGATGTTTAGTTCTCTTCACGTTGTGTGTGTGGAAATGATCTCACTTTCACTATTTAACATAGCCAAGAGTTCTACTGTTGATTTTTCACCATTTGATTTCCCAGCTGCCAGCTGAAACATATGAATCACTGCAGTAATTATCCAATGGAAGGCTATTTGCTAAGTAAAACCCAGTTTTTTGTTTTGCTAAGTCAATGTAAAACTCATCAATCATTTAAACAAAACTTTTGGCAAAAAATAAATTATTTGTCCATATAATTATATTATTCCACTGGAAGTTGATAAGCTGATGGTGTTGTCTGCATACTTTACAATAGAGTTCTTTCCGTATCTGGGAGTGCAGTCATGGGTGTACAGTGTGAACAGGAGGGGGCTGAAGATTCTGTTCATCACTGACATGGTCTCTGTGTTTAGGGAAGATGTATGTGTGTCAGTATTGTAAGGCCGTCTTCGCCCAGTCCATCGAGCTGACGCGTCATGTGCGAACACACACTGGTGACCGGCCTTATGTGTGTCGAGAATGTGGCAGAGGCTACAGCCAGGCCAGCGGACTCACCGTCCACCTGCAAACCTTCCACAGTAAGACCATGCACGCTCTCCCTTCTCTTAGCTTTCTGCATTGCAAGAGAAATGTATATGTTTGCTGCATTTACTGTCACATCGATTAGACTTTTCTTATCGATGTTTCTTTAAGATTCCACAGTTCCAACAGCATTAGAAAATCATTTAGAGAATAATCAAAAAGTCGCACCTTTCAAGATAATCCAAATGTAAGTCAAAGTGATAGAATAAACGCAGGATGTTAAAATAAAAATGTATTTAGAGACCAGTGCACACCAAGACAGCAAAGAAATGGGTGGTTGAGATAATATAAGATAATAAAAGAAGGATAATACAAGCAATACATATATAACTAGGAAGTGTTACACATAATTGATGAGAATAAAAAATGTTAAATGTAAAAAACGTCACGCTGACAACATGCTTGTGTTTCCTGGCATTCCTTGACAGACATGTCAGAGCCTCATGACTGTCAGAAGTGTTGTCTCAGTTTCTCCTCGTTGGAGGAGCATCGGCAGCACATCCAGGACTACCACCCAAAAGAGTTCCACAAGTGTCCCACCTGCAACAAGGTGTTCACCAGCAGCGCCCTGCTGGAAAAACACAAGGCCACGCACAGTGGAGCCAAGCCCTTCAGCTGTGACCTCTGCAACAAGTCTTACCAGGTAGGAGGAGATGGCTCAGCAACACAGCTCTGTGGTGACAGTCAGGGGTCAGGAGTGGATTGTGTAATTTATGTGTATGTCTTTCTCTGTTGCCATAGCAACTCTCCGGTCTGTGGTACCATAACAGGACCAATCACCCTGATGTGTTTGCTAACCACACCAGGCAGCTCAAGACCCTGGTCCAGTGTGATGTCTGCTTCAAATTCTTTCCCAACTCTACCAGTGTGGCCAAACACCAGGCTGCTGAGCACCAAGGTGAGACCAACACAGGTTGACATTATAAGGTAGGCAGTGTGATGTGGGCCGTATGAGAGCCTCCACCATCATTATTTGGCCCCAAGACAAATCTGAGAAATCGTTGGCTACATCTCGACTTCAAGGTCTGTTTCAGAAATCTGCTGAAAATACAATAGTTTATTATAAGATTATTATAGTATTTTGTCTTGTTCTCCCGTTTTAACACAAAGGATTTTAAGTGTTTTATCAAGATCACAGGTCATTTATCTCATTATTACTGAAAAACAATTTTCTCGTGAAAATGAAACAATTCTCTAGATACCAAGCTTTTTATTATATAATGATATGTTTGACTCATGACTGTTTAGGGCTTTAGCACAAAATTACTTTTTGACCAAGGCTGTTTAAACAGTGGGCATTAACTACAATCAAACAGACAACCTCCTTACTACTAAGAGTATAAAAGATTGAAAAAGAAAATGGAGAGATGCCACTGTTTTAACATATTTGAATTCCGAGCTCTGCAGGTTGGGGAATATAAAAGTCCCTTCCCTCTTTTTTCAAATGTGGCACTTCTTAAAAAAGTAGTTGAAATGGCCTGTAGTACACTATCTCTGTCATTCGAAGACACTGTTAAGCCCTGAGAGAGAGAAGTTAGATAGAGATAATATTACAACATTTATACTTTTCAAACAGCAACAGGCTTTTGCAGATAGTTCTTCTCTAAAAGTCAAATTTGCATAATCCACTGAATTGAGAGAGACAATGTTTTTAATCAGCAGTAAAGGTGCTGGTTTTGACCTTTTAATCAAAGTTAATGGCAGACTTAATGAATCATAGAAACAGATCATGTCTAGTTATATATCAGAGTCTATGCTGCGCTACTGCACAGGAGAGGACATGCATTGAATTGAGGCAAGCAATGCTTTGGTTCTGACGTAAACCAAACAGTGTTAGGAATGCAACTGAAAAGGATGCCAGAAAGTTGTCTAAAGTATCAGGGTTTTATCTCCTGCCTTGATCCTCCATGCAGATTTTAAAGATGAAACACATGTCTCGTGTCTGCTTTTGCTGATTTTTAAAAAGAAACTGTTTATCCCAAAAAGGTTTATGCTAAATTAGATGGAGTGATGTAGAGATGACACATTAGGCCATCCTGAAGTTAGCATCAGTCTGGTTCCCTCTGTGGGGTTTGAATTTGATTTTGGATTATTGCTTAAAATATTCTGTGTCAAACACAAGTTTATGATACTCTGAACACGTTTTGTTCATCAAGATGATCTTCACAGATGAACACCACCTTTGTGATTTTCAAAAGTGTAAATGTGTAGCAGTAACAATTTTATGTTAAGCTATAAACAGACAACATTACGGTCACAGGACTTAAAGTGAAACTCTCGCCAAAATGCAACTTAGGCTTTTTTGGTGAATGTATACGAGTCAAACCTTCGTGTAAAAGCATAATTACGATGAAAGAGGCACTTTTAAGATTTACCATACTTTTGTTTTCGGGTCAAACTCATTTTCAATGGGGTGCAGTGGCACTCTTACACTAGCTTAAAAATCACTATTTTAAAACAGTAAGAAGGCTCGACACAACATGAAACTTTGCTGGTAGTATCACCAGGGTCTCTACACATGAACACGAGCATTGAGAACATTGTTTGTGTACACAGAGTTTACTAAAAAGAAGCTTTTTGAGCAGCTCACCTTAGCAGTAGCTTGTTCCGCTCCCAGTCGTCGTGGCAGCCGAGAAGTATCGATCTCAGAATGCAATGTAACTTTGAGGAGAGTTAAGGTGGACCACTACTGTCTTCCAGCAACAACTATCCACGCGATATCTCACATGACTTTTCCGGCTTTTGATTTCAGTATTGTTTCTTATATGAGGCTCCTTTTTCATATTGTTCTTCGCTAACAACAAAACAATGAATTATTCGTGCATTTATATGGAACTAAGCTTTAGGAGCGTTCCACCTTAACTGTCCTCCATGTGACGTTGCATTCGGAGATCGACACTTCTCGGCTGCCAGGATGGCAGCGAGCGGAGGAAACATCTGCTAATGTGAGTTGTCCAAAAAAGCTTCTTTTTAGTAAACTCTGTGTACACAAACAATGTTCTCATTGGTGTCATGTGTAGAGACCCTGGTGATGCTACAAGCAAAGTTTCATGTTGTGTCGAGACTTCTTACTGTTTTAAAAATAAAACTATCGCTAATTTACCCCTGCACTCCATTGAAAATGAGTTTGACCCGAAAATGAAACTACAGTAAATCTTAAAAGTGGCTCTGTCATCGTAATTATGTTTTTACGCGAAGGTTTGACTCATATAATTCACAAAAAAAGCCTTGGTTGCTTTTTGGCGAGAGTTTCACTTTAAACGCCACCATCACTAAGAGTCTTACTACACAATAACTATACAGGTTTTCTATAAAGTGATCAATGTATAAGTTGTAAAGCCAGAATTAGAATAGTGTGTAACTAAAGTTGGAGTGTAAAGACGGACTAGTGGGTAGATGAGTCTCCATGTTCGCTGTGGCGTTTAATGTCCCCGACAACCTCTGTAGTTTCATTCAGACTTTTCTTAGCAACCGCTAACTGTTTTTAACACACGGAAGAGGTCTTTTAGTGATAGTGATTTTACATTGTAGAACAAGTGTTAATATCTTTAAACAACCAAACAAACAAAAGTCACAGGCTGTGAGATGGAGGAACAGCATGTGCAAAACTGCCAACTGATTTCCAGGTTTTAGGGCTACAAACTGCACCACTCTATTCAAGAAATGATGTACATGTTAATGTAGTGACTTAAGGCAATATAAATGTATGATTAAAGGACCACAGCGCCTCATTTGCTGACGTAACTGTCTGTCCTCCAGGCTCAGCAGCGTCAGCAGTGCACTGTCCCTTCTGCCCGGCTGTGTTGGGCGGAGAGGAGGAGATGCAGGAGCACATCAGCAGCCAGCACGTCAGCCAAAGCAGCGAGACATTCAGCTGCCCTCTCTGCTCCCTGGTCTGCACCTCCCAGCTGGAGCTGCAGGAGCACCTGCTCTCTGGCCACATGGAGGCACAAGAGGAGCAGGAGGCTGGAGAGGAGCAGGCTTCCACCTCCCACACAGTAAGGAGCTCTGTACTCTGTTCTCAAGTCAGATGGGAAATCTCGCACACACAAGCCTCCTACATGCTTGTCATCTATCTCATCTCTCTTCAGCTGTGAAATACTGGAAACTATTGTTCACCTCAGCTCAGATGGTAAATGGTGGAGCTGGATGTAAAGAGGGTGACATCTACAACCCATGTCTTTCATGCCTCAGAGATGTAATTATAAAAATCACCTTCATTAGAAAATTTGAAATCGAAACCTGTATTTATACATCGTGCACTCTAAAAGGCTGACAAGCTCTATGATGTCAGATGTGGTTAGGCATCCAAACTGTCATGAGTAATTAACATTGAAAACATCAAAGACAGTTAGATAATCAGTAAGGTACACAGAGACCTTTTCTGAAACATCAGTAATGAGGCTTTAATTTAACCAGCTTAATGTAACAGAAAATCCAACATTGATGCTCCTTGTTTTAATTTAAAGGAGGAATGCTGAGTCAGTGGAGTACTTTGTCAAAAATAAGATGACGAGGACTCGAGCAGAAAACTCAGACATCACTAACTGGAGTGTAGTGAACACTGGATGTTTCAACCAGCTGAGCTGTGCCCTTTTTCCTCTTAAAATGTTTTTTCAATTCATTTAATGTAAGACTTCTCGTCCAATCAGGCAATTCCAGCAGATCCAACAGGCAGTGAAGGGGCGGAGTCAGTCATCTCTGAGGAGCAGGCACAGCTGGCAGCCGCCCATCAGGTGTTTGTGGCTCTGGCAGGTGGGAGAGAGAGCGGATCATCAGCAGAGGTTGTGGAGGTCAACATGTACGACCTGCTGAACAGCTCAGTCACCTTCATCTGTGAGGACAAACCGTCAGTTCCAGACTCTTAACCATGAACTTCCAGGATCACAGTGGACACTGAGCAGTTTAGTCTACAACACAAGCTGAACGGACATCATTCACAAGCCAAGGACTCTTTGTATTGCACGTTCATAATTTAATCCCCCTCAGTCTTTCTCTGGTAGAAATGTTTTGCAAATGTAATTAATGTGTTGGATGTGTGTTTACTTAATTTATACACAGAATCCAGGTTAATTTATGAGGTTCATCCTGAAAGTCAAACTGCAAAAAATAAACGACGGCCCTCAGGCTGCCTTCTCTACATCCTCCGTCACTGCACTACCCAGACAACAACCCCCTGCAGGTTGTATGTGGACTTGTGGCTTTTAATAAAGGTGAGGGTCCGGCCATAATTTCAGTGTGGACGTTCCTGACATTGGAAAAAACTTTCATGGAGAAAACTTTCACCAGCTTTTTTTTGCTTTGCTGTGCAAACTCATGCAAAAGTGTCATTCGGTTTGTGATAAAACATTGTCTCACTGTGAAGCTGATTATTTTGAAGCAATTTATTTTTGAATGAACTGTTCCCTTAATGATGACATTTCCTGGCTTTATATTGGTCTTATTGTCAACAAATCCTATGAAGAGACCAAAACCAACGATGCATTAGCCTGTTTCACTGCTCTCACCTCCTCCACCCTGTCTGCAGCGCTCAGCCTCCATCACATTGGTTCCCACTGAATCTTTAGAAAATTGTCACAATGAATACCATTTAAAAAAAAAAAAAAGACTCAGTGAAGCTTAACCTAAACCAGTTGGTCACTGTAGATTTTAACTAATATTTACTCCAACATGAGGGTATAGTATATTTCATCATCACTGGTGGATCACTCCACATTTGATGTTGAAGTGTACTGGTTCCCAAACCTCTTCCGTAAGGGGAGACACTCCAGGGCCCGTACCGAGCAGCCTTGTACCGAGAGTTGTTCTTAGAGACAGAATTGTGACGTTTTTTAAGAATTATTTCTCAAAATTAATACAAGCTCCTTGTAAAGACAACAGTTATTGAGAAAGCATCTCAGCCCTGAAGAGCGCGAAGGTGAAAATCTGTTCGGAGTATGGAGGAGGACATTAAAGAGCTTTAAGAATGTCTTAAGCAGAAGAGGAGAAATATTAACAGGGTTAATGAGACACTACAGTTTAGATCATGCAGGGATAATGTTTGTGCGTGATCTCATTAGAGATACGCTCACCCAACATCTCCGACCAACACAACGATATAACAGCAGAAATTACAGTGATCACAACACTGAGATATTTGGCAACTGTGAAAATGAATATAAATATTTTTAAACATTTATTTTATTTTTAGTGCGGTAAAAATGCTCTTTAGAGGGATCCCTGGGCAGAGTGACATAGTGGCATAGCTTTTGCATCCCTGATCTCATGAAACATGGAATAATTTGCAGACACAAATCTGAGCTAACTGAAACTGAATCTGAACATGTATTCTGGATGCTGTCCTTCCACTTGTCTGATAGATGACAAATGAAATTAACCAAACAATGCTTTCATCTGTAGTTACCTCTGCTTTGTGATGGAGTAAACTGATGATATCTGACTGACATATTTGAATGGATATCATAGTTTATTCGGTGCATAACAAGAACAGTACAGAACAACTGATTGGCTATAATTAAGCCAAATAGTGAAAACAATGATTGGAGCAACTGCATATAAAACAAGCACATTGGGTGAATTCTAAGCAGATGATTTCCAAATATTTTTAGCAAGTTTTTTTTTAATTTTTTTCTTTTTTTTACAGAAAATGTTCCCTTCCCTGACGTTTGGCTGTTGCTCTTTAGTTTTGTTGGTTGTTTTACTGCATATGTAACGAGGATAAGACTAGTGAGCAGAGTGAAGGCTCTGTCAATATCACAGAAATGTCACGTATCCTGTGAGATTTTAAAAAAGTTTATGTGTTCAATAATAATTTGCTGAGAATTAGGCCTACTGTATATACAGTATACAGTATATGTGGGTGGCTGTGACTCGGCCATCCACCAATCAGAGGGTCACTTTGATTCCGGTCTACATGTCGAAGCATCCTTGGGCAAGACACTGAACCCCAAATGGCTCCCGACGGCTCTTCCATCAGTTAATGTGTATGAATGGTCGCTCCTGATGAGCAGCATGGTAGCCTCTGCCACCAATGTATGAATGTGTGTGCCAACCAGTCAAGGCAGATGACCGGCCACCTTTGGGTCTGGTTCTGCTCGGGGTTTCTCACCACTGCCACCAAGTGTTGCTCATGGGGGAAAGGCTGGGTCTCTGTAAATACATTAATCAAGTGGTGTGGTGTAGACTGGCTCAGTTTGGAAAGTGTCATGAGATGACTTTTGTTGTGAATTGGCACTATACAAATAAAGACTGAGTGATTGAGTGAATGGATGAAAGCTGACATGTGTTGACAAGCATATTTTTTTCTAACCTTTTTTCCTTAACATCAAGAGGGCCTCGTGACCCTCTGACCCCTGGGTTGGGAGTTAGCTGTAGTGACGCCCAGTGATGATTTTTGAGGTTTCAGACAACAACGGAGCTCTATGGCACTCTATGCTCTATGGCAGAAGAAAAAAAATGTGTTTTGGCAAAACATTCAATGTTGGTTTTGGTGTTTGTTGATGATATGAAACAGAATTTTTACAGCCTTGTCGTTTAAAAGGATGAAGCTAGTGGCTGCATTGCATTCAGGGTTATTCTCTGCTACTGTAGGAGGAGAATCTCATCTTCACTGGATTTTATTCCTGAATGTAAGTGAAAGTGACGATCCAAAGTTATTCTCCTGACAAACCTGCAGTCTGAAACATGCATCCCAGTGTCCACGTTAGTCACTGCAGTTACCCAGGAACATTAAAGGAAAGCATCAAAATAAATGCTTGAGTCCGGAGATGGTGACTCCCTCATAACAATGCCGTGTTTAAAGGTGGATTTGTCTCATTAGGAATGAAACAATAAAGTAAAATAAACATACATTTTTAAAATGTGTTTATTATAGAAGGTTTACATTCTGATCACCTCATGCACACTCTAAACAGGCTCATACAGCAAAGTCCTGAGTAGTAAGATGAACAAAAGGATATGTTTGTGTGCGAGTTGTGCTCAGTAAGAACAAGTATAATATTTTTACCATTTAATGAGGAGGGACATAAGTTCTTTTAAGTCACCTTAAGGTACTACAAGGAACTTTTAACTGGTACTGAAACAGTCTCAATTTAATACCGATGCCTCTATATGACCTACATACACAAACTGGACCAACAGCAAGAAGTCTATTTCTATTTGTTTAATATAGCTATTCTTAATAGAAGCCCTATTCACTCTGCTCTTTCAGTGCTGGAACAAACAGTAACATGGTAGCAGGTCCCATCTTCAGCATCTTATATGAGTATAGAAATACCACAGTTATACGTGGAGAAGCCTCTCTCATCCTGTCTGTCATCCTGTCAGTCGTCCTGTCGGTTCTACCTACTGTTTATCATATTTCCGCCTGAAAAACTGCATCTGTCCCCGGCAGCAGAGCCAGGGAGCTCCCGCAGTTGAATGGTGGTGATTATGTGACACGATTCAGAGCAGAAAACTTCAACTCACCACAGAACTTGAACTCCCCACAAGTGAAAGCTGACAGGCTCCGCTGTTTACTGATGGTGATTATGTAATTATGTGATTTTGAGCGAAAAACATAACTTTGTCACTTTCCAGGGTGCAAGGTGGGTCAGATCTCAATCACAGCACACTGTATCTGCATCCATGTGATTATAAACAGTCAGCGGATACATGTTTAGATTAACAGGTGTTTAACGGGGAAACATGATTTAAAAAAAACAACAGATCTCAACATCATGCTGTATACTGTCACGTCTCTTTTGGATCATGCTTGGTTGAATGTGAACAAACGAAAGAGAGAAGGTGAGCCTTTGTTGCAGAGATAATGCAGAGTCTCTGTGTGAAAAGGGCTAGAGTCTAACAGCCTGAGGACAGACACTGTGGTCTGGTGGTACAGCACTAAATCAAAGTTTACTTTGTTTCATGTTTCTCCACAGGGAGCACCAGAATCAAGAAGAAATGTGAGTTCCCTGTAGCAGCTTTAAAAAAATAAAGAGCAGTTACAAAATTCATTTTATACCTGGAATTTTGTAGTTCTACTAAAGGAAATTTTAACTTAACAAACTAATTATTTTACAGTTCTTAACTTTTATTGCCATACAGGCTGTTCCTCTGAGCTGACGTGAAACCAGACAGAACTTTTCTTACAGAAGTAGCAACGAAAAAACAGTCAAGGAGAATTGTCCTCCTACCAGTAGAAACTTTGATTTTAATGATGGAAAGCTAATTCTGAATGGAAAAAGTGCAGTGACTGGTCGATTTTCAAGCCTTCAGATTTGACCATTTCTCAGACATTCTTGACAGAACTTCAACTTGTAAGAATGATGGGACAGATTAATTTGTGTCAGCTTGGAGGGACTGACTGATGACATCTTTGCAAGGAGAGAGCTATTATCTTTGGCTTTGTATGAAAAAGCAAAAGCAAAAATGAGCGTGCACTCACTATTGTGTGAGTGCACACTCATTTCTCCTATTGAGAACAAAAGCAAACAAACACAACAGCCAAGTCGCCTGGATTTAATGTTAGCAGTTAATATTTCTGCCACAGATAAGTCCAAGGTTGACATTCGTACCAAACGTGGCATGTCACATTCACATCATATGCTTATTAGCTGACTTTCACAGGTGGTGATGGCGGCAGTATTATAACAAGCCAGAACTGTGGCTGTGAACGGGTGACCCACTAGTTTTCACATGAAGGCGGACTGTCCCCAGCCGTATCTGTGGCCACTAAGTCGAATGTTTTTTGATGGAGACCTGCCAAAAGTTTTAGCCATTTTGTGGTGACGAAAAGAGGCCATTTAAAGCCAAACCCTGATGTTTTTCTAAACCTAACCAGAGCAAAAACTCAGCATTCAATAGAAAATTTGACCTTAACAAACATAGGTTTGCAACATGAAGAAACTTTTAGTTTTATCTTATCTGCGGTTTTGCAAAAAAGTACTAATCTAACAATTATTCTGGTGATTGGGTTGAACACAAAGAGCGTGACTCACAAACAGCCACTTAAAGACAGAAAAGGGTCACGTGTCCACAAAAAATACCAGCTCATGAACCAGAGGTGCCACATGCAGCTTTTCATATATGTGTCATTGTTGGGTTATCAATGCTAGTTTTGGCATCAAATGAGGCCTCAGTAAGGAAAACCAATAGTTAACACCAATGATAAATACAATGGTAACTTTCCAGTGTTCACTTATCTAATACATCGTTCTACCATTTCTCCTGATAAAAATGAGTGTGTGTATGTGTGTGAAGTGTGTTTTTCTATCAGCCCCTGTGAGAAGCTTAGTCTGCTGTGGCTCAGGACAGGTGGTGTGAAGTGGGCTTATCAAAGCTTTGCTGTCTGACTGAACCAAACAGTAGATGTGCCATATCACCAACACAATGAGCTAAAAAAAAAAGCTGGGTTATAATTGTCTATTGGTTTGTGAGTGACAGCGCATGATCTGTGTTGGTGGTGTAATGTTACTCAATTTTACTAACCCTTGAGGGAATAGAATGCAGAAGGTTCTATTTTAACCCAAAATGTTTTCCTAAACTTAACCAACGTTTTTATTCCTTTAACCTGACCAAACAGCCACAAAAAACTGAATGAAACCTGAAAAAAAAGTGAACTTGGTGTTAAATGAGTGAACAATATAATGATGTGTTCCATACAGGACATGAACCGTGATCTCCTGAGGTGAAGTCCTATACTTAATCTACTCAACCATTTTGCACCTCTAGATGTGAATTTCAAGGCTGGTTCATAAGTACAAATAATGTTTCTGAGAAACATTAGTCATGATGTTCCAGGAACAACATCAATACAGCACCATCAGATACACACAAGTGACCTCTTTCACATAACGCTGCTTCATTTGGATCAGTGTTGATATTCAAATATGGACTGATGTAAGTTAAATGTTAAAATGCTTCATGCGGCACCTACAAGCAGCCAGACAGACACAACACAAAAACATCATTAATGGAGAAATGATTTAAAATGTACAGGCTGGTATATAATCCTCAACAGCCCCATCATCACTAAAGCTGTGTCCTTTAACAAACAGCAGTAAGGGTGACAAAGCATCCCTTCAGAAACCAGACAACATGCATGGTCTTTGACTTTTGCATATGTAGTGCAAATACTCCCCCGGAGAGGCAACAGACGGAGGAAGTTCAGAGGCGTCCACAGGCTCCACCTGTGCAATTGCCTCCAGTAGTTCTGTCAGGGTAATGCACCCTGTTGTGTCCTGGGTTTCATGTGTGTCTATATTTGACATGTTAGTCCACATATTGTGCAAAGTGTCACTGAATTAGAAAATGGCTTGCTTTTTCCAGAAGTTGCTGGACGATGGCGAATTTGCAATGTTTTAAGCTACACTTCTACTGACCACCAGGTGCAGGCTCTCAGAAACTATGCTGAACAGTATCCAAGAGTCAGGGGAAACTTTTTTCAATGAGTGCACACAACCTAGTAATGCATACCGTCAAATTTTTGACTTTGGGCATTTTGAACCCTAACATGACTTCTTTCATTCCTCTTTTTTATCAAATGGAAGACCAGCTACAGCTACTAGCAACTTGCTAACGCTCTGGTTTTTCCATGCAATATGAGAGCTTTAGTTCCTAATAACAATAACAATAACTTCATTGGAGAAATTAAATACTCTGTGTGCACAAATAAGAAATTTGATGGTACAAATTTGTGCAGACCAATTAAATTTGAGAGTGCAAATTGATCATTAGTGAGATCAAATGTTCCAAATCAGATGTTCACAACCTGAGCTTCACCCAGACACTGCAGAAGAAGACTTTTCTGGCTCCAGTAACTGGAGCTTGACAAACAATACAACTAAACTCCAGATTTCAAAACTTCTCTTCAGATGTCTGTGGGGTACAACCCCAATTCCAAAAGAGTGGGGATGCTGTGTTAAAGTTCTACATAAAAACAGAATGCGATCATTTTAAAACAAACTGTTTACTGAAAACAGAACAAAAGTATTCCTGAGCCCAGGAACCAAGTCCTGGTGAGGGGGCCGCATTCACAGTCCTTTGTTGCCACTTTCTCAACTTGTTTGAAACCTGTAGCTTGTATCAATTCAGAATAAGCAGATATTTACAAAAAATAATAAAGCTGATGAGGTCAAACATGAAATATATTATATATGTCAAGAAAGGATAAGCAAATTCTGGTTATTCTGTTTGACGCAGCATCCACACTGTTATGGAATCAGGGTCGTAAGACTGTACCCATGTTTTCTGAACATGTTTCTTCTACTGTCTATAGGACAACCAGTGTGTGAAGCTCTTTGCTTTACTTATTTTGCATCCAAAGGCTGCTTTGGTGGAGGACTTTGCTTTCACTTGACTCTCTGGGCCACAGAAGTGAATCTGCCTTCTGCTATGTGCCTTTCAGCTGCTGATCTTCTTACGAGGCAGGTAGGCATTGGTGATCTGGTTCATCACCACCAGGGCGGGGAAGAAAGGCAGCAGGAGAAAGGCCCACCAGGCAACCCCTTTCACCGTGGCCTGGAACCAGTCTGAGAACATGGCTGACACCACGGTCACTGTGGCCAGCAGGTAGACCACCAGACCACAGGTGGCGTGGTACAGCTTCAGCCTCGGCAGAGAGGAGGAGAGACGCAGAAGCTTCGGGAAGATCACGCAGACACCGCAAGCCGCTTGGAGCGTTGTGGCGGCCAATGTGCAGATACCCAACAAACTGTGCCAGGTGACCAGGTGGGGGCGCTCTGACACATTCTTGCTGGCCACCATGAAGCCCAGCCCAGTGGCCGCAGCTATCAGCACCAGTGCCTGACAGAACCAGTGGAGACGGACTTTACCCTTCCGAGATTTAAAGCAGAAGAGGGAACCTTCAGCTGAGAAGACTAGGATGCCTTCAGTCATACACAGGCAGTACTGCAGGGGGAGAAGAAGACAGGTGTCAATAAAGGTGTTTTCATTCTTTATTTCAGAGCAGCTAGAGAAACCAAAGAAGGGGTTCCGATGTACATCACAACACGACTGACGAAGGAATAAATGGATGCTGTGTTGAAATCATGTGGCTGCTGTTGAACTCCCTTCAGCTCATATTGAAGTTATTTTCGTATGTGTGAATTAATGGATAATTCCAGTTTAGTTACAACTTGGGTCTTGTTCTTGTAGTTTGGGCTGTCATTTCTCCCAATTATAATCATCACTCACCTAAGTAATGAATACGATCTGGGAGCAAGTTGACATGGCTGCATCGAAGTCCGACAGTTAATTCAGAAGATATATAAGATATAAGATATATAAGGACACAAGTGATGCTCATTTCAATCTGTGCCTAGATATTTAGGCCTTGCTATATTATCTCTGTGCCTTTGAGTTTCACTGTTGTCTACACTGTTGCATGATCCTTCATTACTACAAACACACAGTGTAGTTTATTTTGACTCACACACACCGTCCTGCTCCCACTAAATTAAACACAAAATGTGGATTATGTGCCACTAACAATAGTCCCATACATCTACATTGTTTTGTTTCCTGTTAGAGTGACATTTTATAAAGACTTTGACCAGCTGTCTTAGGGAACTGGTGACCTGTACTTAAAGATTTACACTTCAACTGAGTAGGAATCAGTGGTCTTCGTTTCACTTTAACATTTCATATGGGGGGGAGAGAGAGAGAGAGAGAGAGAGAGAGAGAGAAACTGCAGACCCTCAAATCTAAAAAAGCTTGTGGGCCTGATGGCATAATGAATGAGATGCTAAAAAACATAGACAAAAAATTCCAATCGGCCATATTAAAACTATTCAATTTGGTTCTGAGTGTAGGTTTTTTCCCTGAGATCTGGAATCGTGGACTTATAACCCCAATTTATAAAAACGGAGACAAATTTGACCCTAATAATTACCGAGGCATCTGTGTGAACAGTAATCTGGGGAAGGTTTTCTGTAACATTATGAACACCAGACTTATGAGCTTCCTTACCAAACACAATGTCTTGAGCAAAAGCCAAATTGGATTCATACCAAAACAACGCACAACCGATCATATTTACACCCTACATACCCTAATAGATAAACATATAAACCAAAATAAAAACAAACTGTTTGCCTGTTTTATTGACTTCCAAAAAGCTTTTGACTCCATTTGGCATGATGGATTATTTTACAAAATTATTGAGAGTGGTATAGGGGGTAAAACATATGATATTATCAAATCAATGTATTCGGGCAATATGTGCAGCGTAAAAATAGGCAAAATGAGGACAGAATACTTCACCCAAGGACGAGGCGTCCGCCAGGGCTGTAACCTCAGCCCTGGACTTTTCAATATCTACATTAATGAATTGGCAACTACCCTAGAAAAGTCATCTGTACCTGGTGTAAGTCTCCACAATGAGGAGGTGAAATGCCTCCTCTTTGCAGATGACCTGGTTCTGCTGTCCCCGACAGCACAGGGTCTACAGCAGAGTTTGGATCTGCTAGAGCATTACTGTCAGACCTGGGCCCTGACAGTAAACCCCAAAAAGACCAAAATAATGATCTTCCAAAAAAGATCCAAAACTCAGGACATTCAACCTAAGTTTAAAATTGGCACACAACAAGTAGAATACTGCACAAACTACACCTATCTGGGGATAAAACTAAATTCAACTGGACATTTTAATGATGCAGTTCATGAGCTGAGAGATAAAGCACACCGGGCTTTCTACGCCATAAAGAAACATATACAAACTGAAATACCAACACGAATTTGGCTCAAATTAATTGAATGCGTTATTGAACCAATCGCACTCTATGGCAGTGAGGTGTGGGGTCCACTTACAAATCATGACTTCACTCAGTGGGATAAACATCCCATTGAGACCCTGCATGCAGAGCTGTGTAAAATTCTTCTACATGTCCAGAGGAAAGCCACAAACAATGCATGCAGGGCAGAATTAGGCAAATACCCACTAATTATAAAAATACAAAAAAGAGCAATTAACTTTTGGACACATCTAAAACTAAGTGACCCCCTCTCTTATCATTATCAAGCCCTGCAATGCCAAGACATGAGCAGCAGGAACCCCCTTACCCAACTGGTTCAGAGGCTGAGATCACAAACCTGCACAAACCCTTCTAACACAGCCCAGGAACACACCAGCTCACCAATCACACCCAACCTAATCACTAAACAATCAAAACAAAACTACATCGCCTACTGGCAAACACAAACAAAAACACAGAGCAAAATGCAATGCTATCTGGCTCTAAATCGACCCTACACCACAGCAGAGTACCTGAGCACGGTGACTGATCTTCAGCTAAAACCAACCTTGACAAAGTACAGACTGAGCGAACACAGCCTGGCTACTGAAACAGGGAGGCACCCTGCAGAGCAGAGGCTGTGCTGTCACTGCAGTCTCAATGAACCTGAGACAGAGTTACACTTCCTCACCAAATGTGAAAAATTTAAATATATTAGAGAATTCTGTCTCCCTAAATTTGAAATTGTAACAAAAGGTTCCTTCTCTAAACTATCTGATGAGGAAAAACTGCCGATCCTACTCGGGGAAGAATCAAAGAGCAGCACATTAGCAGCAGTGTATGTTTCTGCCTGCCACACACTGAGAGACAGCCAGGGACACACACACACTATCAGCTGACACACACATTTATTGTTTGTTATATTGTAACCTTTTAATGACTTTAAATGATATTTTTTAGTTGACACAAATTGAGTGATTTACTGTATTTTTATTTTTATTTATTTATTATTAATTTTAATTCTACCGATTATCTGTGAATTCATTGTAAATACTTTTTTCCTTTATTGTGATTATTATAAATTGTAATGCTTGCTTTGGCAATATGTACGATGTTACGTCATGCCAATAAAGCCAATTGAATTGAATTGAATTGAATTGAATTGAGAGAGAGAGAGAGAGAGCGAGGGAGAGAGAGAGAGAGAGAGCGAAAGAGGGAGAGAGAGAGAGAGAGAGAGGTGGTTAAAGAGAGCATGAGTTATAAACAAGCTTCTACTGTATGAGCTTTGAATTGATTTCTGTGAAAGAAACTCAACACATCAATCAAAGATTCACAGCTCTAATGGAGGAGTTGTTCCTGGCAGAGGAGGCATGTTGTTTGTACAGTAAGTCATCAACACGCACTGTGATGACACATTATGACTGACTCATCACTATGTGCTGCCATGATCCATGACAAAGCCCAACATCAACCTGTACGCCATGTCAGGGTACAAAGCCGTTTCTGCCAACACATTCTGGGTCAGTTTGTAACTCAATCTCTGACTCAGTGATGCAACACCGTCCTCAGAGTTCGCTCTCCCTGCCATCTATTATTCACAGTGGAAAGAGGATGGAGACACAAAGAGCAGAGCAGAGGGTGTGAAGGTAAAGGAATGCTGAATACAGGAGAGTTAATATTCTACTGAAGAAACACTTGTGAAATCTATGCTATTCTTGGAACTGTTTATATTTCATTTGTTTATCTCAAAACAAAAACCACACAGCACATGACTGCTTTCTTATGTAATAGTAGTAGTATTATGTAAATCATTATGGAAATAACTAAATTGTTGTATCATTCCAAATGATAGTCCACCTACATAAACTACATTTTATACATATAAGACACAAAAACTGTGGCATTTATCATGGGTATCATGGTTTTGCATTTAGTGAATGATTAGCTCATGGCCATAATAAATACTTCATTCTGTTGTCAGTCACTTAGCAGCACGGCCGGATAAACCCACAGTGGCAGTGACACGAGATAGTTAGTTCTAATTAATTACATGCAAATGTATTCAGTATGTACCATGTAAGCTTGGTATCACCTGATGTACTGTAGGTATCAAACAACATTATAAAACAGGGGCCTCACTTCAACACTGCCTTAAGCTGAGGTACAACTTACAAAAGCTCTGATTTCAGGTTCGTATTTACTAAACACATTATCAATTAAATGAAAATAAGGGCTTGGCAATATGAAGATATTATATTGTAATTATGATATGAAAATATCGTCTATGATTTTGAATATCGTCATATCATGATATATCCTAAGTATTGTCTTTTCCTGGTTTCAAAGGCTGCATGACAGTAAAATTATTTAATTTTCTGAACTCACCAGGCTGTTCTAATACTCACTTATATGCACATTACTGATGATTATTTATGAAGAAACTCGTTGTGTTATCATTCCTCTCAAAGAAACTATAGAAATCCCTTCAACATTGTCACAATATCGATAAGGGGTGGGAAAATATCTGCACAGTAATATGTCAAACTGCTTATTCTTGCTATAAAATTAACAATACACTGGCACCGAAAATCAGTAATTATATTAAAACTTGAAGCCGCTCTAAACAGATTCCCCTGACAACTGACTCACCAGAGTCCCTGCTCCCTGACTCCTTGTGGTGTAAACTTCTGTACATTACAGATTAAATTCATACAGATTTTAGTCAGGCATAGTTGTATCCTTCCTTTAAACATTTTAACTCCAGAATTGTTCTGATTTCTGGCAGTTCAACCTGTTGTCACTTTATAACTCTTTTAAATTGGAATGATAGCACACATGGACAAGTTGCAGTGTGTGCGGTAAAGAGGCACTAAGCTCAGACTCTGTGTGCTTTTATAGACATTCTTTCACCTCAGTTCATGTTTCAAATTCCGCGAAACTGACACCACAATGTAGTGAATAATAGATTATTCCTGATTTTATTTTTTTAGGGCTATTTTGTATTCTTCAGTTACATGTATCCTAATGCATCATTAGATGATTGTCTTGCAAAGTGTCGATTATCACACAACCGCTGTTTCATGATACCATCAGTATCCTGGGCATCATATTGTGAAGCGTATCCTATCGTGAGTTGCTCTGTAATTCCCACCCCTAATATCAACAGCAAGAATCTGGTCAACAATATTGTGATATTTTATTGTGTCTATATTGCCCAGCCCTAATTAAAACATCACAAAGTAATAACCACACAGCACACCATAAACCTTTAGGGCCCCTGAGGGCCCAAAAATGTCGTGTGCTTTAGCAAACCAGCCACAATTAGAAAATGTAGCATTAGATATGAAGGACACAGCTGGCTACCACAAAAAAAACAAAAAAAAAAAACAAGTACAGAACAGATGTACACACTGTATTTCCACTCTAAGTACTAATTATCTATCATGATTCTATTAAGATCATGAAAAAGAAAACTAATAATAAAAAATATCATACTTAAGATAACGAAATGAATGTTATTCTTGTGTGACAATGGTATTTGCAATGACATTATTTAGTGAAATAATCCAAACTCATACAGCACTGCAGGTGAATGAGAGTGTTTGTTTGAACGTGAACTGTCAGAAAGACTGATATGGTAAACCACTGTATGAAAGCTGAACACCTGAACAGATCAGACTGCTGACTGACTACTTCTCACTGTGTGTGTTACTATGTGTGTTTGGGTGGCTGTATGCACATGAGAATGAGGTGGAGAGGGTGAAGTCATGCATGGACTGTAAACTTACTGCGACTGACATACACACTGGATGCCAAGAAAACAGACCTGGAACAGAGAAAAACACCAGTCAGCATCTTACAATCCAAAACTATCCAAAGACAATCCATGGGTGCTATATGTTCAAGGATGACAAAACTATCGAGCGATCACAAAACTAATAGTGTTTCTAGCTTTAGGGGGTAGTTGGGCAATTTTAATCATAGTGCCAGACTTCTGCAACTACTGACGGTGTGCTCACAGCATGTCAAAGATGTGAATATGAAATTTAATGTCAAAAAGAGTAACAATAAGGCAGTCAGAAGCAGAGAGGACAGGAATGAGTTTTTCCTGTATTTCACTTGTGTGACACTCCTCTTATGACATACACATGGTCACCCTAATCAGATTCTGACTGATGATTTGAGCAGTGACAAAGATATTTATTGACAGTGTTGTAAACTTTATGCTCAGGCCAACATGTTGTTGCTTCAGGTTCCCAGATGGAACAACTGCCAGTCTCAACTGTTTGTGCTCCTGTTCCTACATGGCAGGCACTTCTAAGTCACCTGATGTAAGATTTTAGGGGTTGCCTGGATGAGTCTGAGAACAGCATCATAGTGACGTTAACCAGCCCGAGGAAGGGCTGGTCTTAGTACTCATCCACGTGTAAAAAGCTCTGATGAGATAGCCTACATACGAACTGTGTTTGTGTGTTTTGTTTTAATTGAATGATAATTGTTGTGGTTTTATCTTGTATGTTTCTTTTCATGCTATAAACCCTCTTGTGAGTCTGAAATAAAGTTTGCAGTGGAAACATTCTATTTGAAAAATCCATTCAGTAATTAACATTCTATTATTAATTGCTACCATGATAGAGATCAATAGAAATATCACACAAATACACAATAATAGCTGTAAGTCTAGCATCAGATACATATTTCCAGAGTGAATCCTGTGAAGTGTTGACTGCCACAGTCACTCATCCAGTGGACCCCTAAAACTTGTTGAAGTACTTATTAGGAAGAGAGTTTATTTTTTAATTGCTTTTCTCTCTCTCTTTTTTTTTTTTTTTAAATCCACCCCTAATTTTCAACAGCTACTTTTCCAATAAGAGCAATTGGGGAAGACAGAAACTTGACCAATAAAACTGCCTTATCCTTAAAGGAGCACACTGTCGTTTGTCATTAGGAATCCAAACTCAGATTTTTTATAATTACAATATTAATGAGGTAATAATACAAACTTGTTTCCATAAAAGAATAAACAAGTTTCAGGTTAAAATAACCCAGAGGAAACGAAAATTGGAAAAGAGATCTCAGTGGTGTCTCATTCATTTCTCCTAGACAACTATGAGATCTCTGTGAGACCAAAGTGAGGCTGTGGCTGATTTCTCCTGTTTCTCAATTGTTTCTCCTGAGAAACAGATGCAGAAAATCTCAACGTGGGCTCCCTGTAAGTTTCAAAGGAGATCTCATCAAGCTCTCAATGAAGTTTCAGAATGTCTCCCCAGTGCTGGAAAGGAGCGAGGTTTAAACGGTAAAGTCTCAAGTCTCAACTATTGCTCCTAAGGAATTTTAGGAGAAACAAATGAGAAATGTTTGAGACCAAAAAAGACTACAACCAGACTGAAATGAGAATTCTCATTGAGCTCCTTTACGGCTCCATAGCCATAAAGGAGCAAGCTTTGAGCAGTAACATTTTCCTCTGGGAAGGTGGCAGGGTCCGCCACATATAAATAAAGAAAAACAGTATAACTTGTTTATTCAGTCATAAAAACAAAGAGAGGCAGAGCAAAATCAGCCAATGAAGATATTTCTCTTCTCATTACCCCCCCCCCAAAAAAAAAATACAATTACATAGTGCTCCTTTAAAAGTCGTTGTTCCGTGGATTAAAGATAAATGAAGAGGTCCTGTCCATTAATCTCAAACTATTAGTAAACCATTAATCCAAACAACAGGCAATGCATTTCTCGACCTGCGTGTTATTCATTTAAACTGCCAGTGTGTAAGTGTGAATCGTGTACATCAGTCATCCATATATCCACTCACTGGTTCCGGGTCTGGACAGCAGGGAGAGGATGAGGGTCAGGCCCACACCGGTGACATGAGCCGCTATCACGGCCGCCCTCCGCAGCCACACATAGAGCCAGTAGTCCCGCATCCCCAGCCCCTCTCCCACCGGGCTGTACTCCACATCAGACCGCATGCCGCTGAGCCACCTGCCCGGCTACCTGCCGACTCCGACGGGTGGAAAAGGTGCGCTCAGACGGACAGACACGGCGCGTGTTCTGCCGGAACACTGCACGAGCTCCATAATCACTAAGTGACAGTGGAAGAACTGGATGGACGGACAGACACACACACACACACACACACACACACACACACACACACACACACACACACACAAGGACAGACCGTCAACACGCAGATCCGATGAACGTGCCCTACATAGACAACACGTAGTACTTCCGGTATGTAGTTTTTCAAACTCGGGGTCCAGGTGAAGCTTCTAGTCCACTTCCTTTAGTTTACAGTCCAGAACAGTAGTCACATCCGTCTGATCCAATACATCCAATTCTTACTTGTGAAACGGATACAGCCTTACGCTAAAAGTTAACATGTGTATTCGTTTGAAGAGGTATGTTTTGAAAGGAAAAGTCAACTAACTTCCACTTGTATTCACGGCTAGTTCTCTTCGAATTGACTGAACAATTACAGCGGGCCAATGTGGCCTGTCAACGGATTAAAAACGAGGCCAGTCGGTGCAACAAATGCAGACAGAGCAGCATCAGAAGCGGAGACTGTGCGGTCTCAGGCCTGACAAAAGTCGGTCTTTTACTGTCAGCTGGAAGGTTATTGGCCTAAACATGTCCACCTTCTGACGGCACTGCCGCATTCGTGTGAATGGCAGTGAATAACGCAGGCTTAATTGTCCCCGGGGGCCCAGGACAGTTTTTTAAATTGAATTGAAGGCTGTTAACCCGCAGCTGTCTCTGCTGATGGCTTGTTTTGGTTTCACTTCCTGGTTTGAAGTTCGAAACCAAAGAGAATGATAGAAGTGAGATGCTTCACTCTTGTTTCCGGTTTTTTCAGTTGAGTCGCCGTTTGTCTACCAAGCCGTTTGCTTACTTCTTCACAGTCTGCTCAACACTACCGAGAGGATTTAGTGTGAAACATATGATCATTTATTAGGAGAGGGACATACAATAGGACTAAAGCAGGGCTGCCGGTAGTGATGCTCGTGGGCCAACGCTGGTCCGCCATTGAGTTAAATGTAGCCTGCACATTTCTCTAGCCAGAAAAAAAAATAAAAAAAATCACTATGTAAATACATTTTCATTCGTTTGGGGTGGAAATGCTCTGTAAACATGTAGGATCCTCAAGTATGACTTATGTTGCATAATGTGAGCCCAGTAGTGTCACATGAAGTCAGTCCACTGGGAACTAGCGATGAGCACCATTTAACACTAAGCCTGGAGTTCAAGAGGTGTTCGCTTCCGACCAGAAATCCGTCTGGGCACCCCTTGACTACAGAGACCATTTCAGCAGAGCTGCAGTGTAACTGCGAACGATAACTTGAAATGTGTTTGAAAGAACACGTGTATTCGACACTACATTTTTAATTAATGTAAAGGAGGCCAGACGTCAACATTGATCTGATTCAGTTAAGTGCTTCACAAAGAGCCTCCGTATTGTTACCTGGCTCCTCCGTAAACATTCCCCTTCTTTAGTTACTTATGATAGCCGGCCTGTTTTGAATTGTGCATTTGTATCATGAGCAACATGTATGGCGTGCGTCTGTGGTTATGACATTGAATGCATTATTAATCAGTTCTCATTTCTGTAATAAATATGTCACAGTTGTCTGGTTACCCCCCCCCCAAAAAAAAAAAAATTTTTTAGAATTTCGATGTTCAACATATTCCTTCAATTAATTTATTTTAATGTTCATTCATTTTAAGGTGGTCAAAGCTGCAATACTCAGATGATCTATTCAGAAATGTTGGGTTATATCCATTTTTTTAAATAATGAACGCTCTTCAAATGGAAATTCGGCAAGTGCCGTTCACTATAGACACCACAACTTGACAACTTGTCAATGGACTAGAAAAGAGCTATAGAAATCCAAGTCTATGTACCATTATCTTAACATCCTGGATCAGTCTTGGCCAAGATGATGATTTTTTTCTCACATGCTTCCAGGGCCTCCATATAGTATCATTTTGCATCTTAGAAATATATTATAATAGTTTATTATTACTTATTTTGCAGTGTAAATGTGCCAGTGTTAGCCAGAAGGCTAAATTTCAACTGTTGTCCCTTGGCCAGAAGTTAAGTTAGCCATTAAAAAACAGCAACAGTTAAATACACAAGTAAAATATAGTAATAGTTGCTTGTTTTTGGCCCATGGTCAACTTTTAAGTTTGTCTTGCTTAATGGGGGAAAAAGTTTGAGAATGAGAATGAATTTAGAGAAAAGACAATGTTAAGTGCTAAGACAAAAAATAAGTCACAGAAACCAAGTGTAAAGGACATTTTTAATCCATTTTTATAAACCAACATATTTAATTTAGCAGCATAACCGGATGGTCTTGAGGTATTTCTAAATCCATACTCTGAATTTTAGCCCACCCACCCACTCCCAGTTCTCCCTCAGACATTCATCCAGACAAAAAAAATTCACACACCAACACATCCATACTGCACTAACTCTGCACATACAAACAACCTGACACACACATACTGTAACATTCATTCAATAAACAAAAGGCAGGTACACAAACACACACACTCTTGAGTCCTGTTGCCTCAGTCTTGGACTGAGCAGAGCTGGCTCCCTCATAGTGGCTTGTAAGGCAGGCACACTTAATGGTGCAGTTTTGGCTGTGGGACGAAAGAAAAATTGAAATCATTACTTCTATTTTAACAATTGTTTTGTATATTCTAGTCATAACTGAACTGAACATGTGGTAAAACAAACTGACATACACTGCGTCAGAAAAGTTATAATCAGAAGAGAAGAGAAGGAAGAATTAGACTGAATTAGAATTAGCCTTAAAAGACTGACCGATGGTCACCAACCATCATGCATTGTTCTGAAGGGAAAACACCCGTCAACGGCAGAACCCTGCGAAATGACTTGTTTCACCGTCATAACTGGAGCAAATCGGTCAATAAAATTTTGAAAGTCTAGCAGAGCCGCATCATTTAATTGGTTTATCCCCAATTCAAGTTAGCTGGTTCAGTTGGCAGATGTCTCCAGTGCGCACGCTCTATAGGTCACTCAACACAGAAGATCCAAGTATTTTCACACCAGGGAAGTCAAGCTTTTTTGGCTTCGAAACACAATGACGTTTCTATTAAATCATCAAAACGTCACACACAGCTTCAATTAGAAGTCAGAAGCTGACACATACTTCACGCACAGTTTTTAGGTCTGAAGAAATCATACAGGAGAGAAGCCAGGCAGTTGAGTTTGTGGCAAAACCTTTTACAGTACTTATATATTGTTTGTGTCTTTTACTGCATATGATAATTCATACTCAGTCAGAAAGTAGAACCGAAGTAACATTCACTACAAGATGATTACTAGTTAAAGCATTTCAAAATGGACCCGCATTGTTTTGCATTTTGTGACTTTCGATCGAATACAATTTATAAGAAGTTTTCCCAAAAATAATGTTCAATTATCGACCCGTCACGTGAACCAAATATCGTGTATCAACTTGACTTGTGAGCTGAGTGTATCGTCACTTCCGCACAGGTGATTGTTTGAAACTCTAAACTTTTTTGTGATATACTCCTTTAGACTTACAGGCTAACCTCTACATGACCAATGTTTGTTCATGCCTACACCTCTGGTTTGCCTGATTTTACCGTTTTGGGGTGCATACAATAAAGCTGTGTCATATGGTATGGGAGCAGATAGCTGGTTGTTTCCATAACAAACTGAAGGAAGGTCACAGGTCATGAAGACGTGGTAAGAAAAGAAACCATCAGGATCAGTGTCTGGCAGTGTTCACCTTCTGCCTCTTCTTGCCCTGTAGAGGCTTACAGAGGATGTCAATGACAGCTCTAAGACTGATTACAAATTAGGATGGGTGTTAGGTCTGGACATATTTTACTACTTAGGAACAAGGTTACTATTAGTTCACTCAAAGACAGAAGCAGCATATTGTAACTTTGACTACCATATACTTTTTCCTGTTATTCTGTGTGCTGTTCGATGTCCTGCTCTTCTCTCCTCCAGACTCACCTTCTGTGTGCCCAGTTTCTTCTCCACGCCCCCAGCCAGCCCCCCACCTTTACTGTCCTTCCAGGGGTAGAAGTTAGAGCGTGGAGAGGAGGAGGTGGCAGAGCCAGAAGAGGAGGAGGGCAGGCGGTGCGCTGAGGGTTTAGTGGAGGGCGAGTGCTCCTCCATACCACTCCCCTTTCGTTTCTTCACCAGCCCCTGGTGCTCAAAGCCCCTCCCACTGCCCTGCCCGTGCAGTCCTGAGTCCCCCACGCCACCCCGGCTGTGGGAGTTGTTGGTGGCAGAGGAGGGGTCTGGGGATGATGAATGGCCCAGAGGAGTGTGTGTTCGTCTGTAGGTCCATACTGCCTTAGCGGCTGGTGAGTGGGACTCTGAAGGGGAGGGCTGGGGGCGGGGTTTGCTGCTCGGGGAAAGAGTGCCATTGGTCTGTCCATGTGGGAGAGGTGAGGGAATGGGTGGTTTAGAAGAGGAAGATGAGGAGAAGGAAGAGGAGGAGGAGGAAGAGGCAGCAGAAGGTGGGCGGCCCCTGTCCTGGAGGATGATGCAGTTCCTGTCGGGGCCTGAGTGCTCCCCTTCCTGGGATGGGGCTTTGCGTTTGCGGAGGGCAGCGGCGGCAGCAGCCTCCTCTCGCAGCTTCAGCATCTGCTTGCTGGGACGCCCCACAGGGTTCTTGTGTCGCCCAGGAGCCACCTGACGGACCGCAACAGGCTTACTGGGAGACACCAGATGGCCACCACTAATGCTGCTGCCACTGCCCTCGGAGTTCTCTGATTGCATGGCTGTCGGCGGTCGGCCTGGACCACGACTGGAAGAAGAGGAGGAGGATGCAATTTTTAGGGAGGAGCTGATATGACTTCCTGTGCGGACCTTAGAATGTAATGAAGAGGAAGAAGTTGCAGCTATGGAGGAGGGAGACGAGGAAGTGATGGTCTTGGCTGAAGGAGGAGATTGAAGGTCTGTGGCTTGAGGTATTTTCCTAGATTCAGAGAAGATAAATCAATAAACCAACATTAGATTAAATAGGGATGCAAAGTTTAAGCAGTTTCCTTAACTGAGAGTCGGCTGCCTCAATGCCTGAAAGTAGTCCACCAATTGGAAGACAGGTTTTTTGAGCCCATAGGGCTGAGCCCAGCATGTACAAGAGTCTGTTAGGGCAAGATAGTCGCTGCGTTTACATGACACTCGAGAAAACCAAATTATTGGGTTAGTCGGACAATGATCGGATTTTTAAGATGCATGTATACACCTTAGTCTGACTAAAATTGGACCGGATTGCATTTCTCATAGTCGGATTAAAACACCTAGATTATTCGAATTCGCATTAATCATGCATGTATACGTTCCATCGGATCGGATCAGATTTTGCGTTGCGGTGTGGCTACAGTCGAGCTCGCGGTCCGTTTATGTGAACGCGGCCGATCCTCGAGCCGCTCCAGCTGCTCGGTGTGCGCCACAGCGGTGGTGCGCGTTTAGACCATAATACATCCATGGTTTGGAGCAGGGAAAAAACAAACGTGTGTAAACACAAACTAGAGCTGAAAAATGAAACAATGAGTTGGATTTGCATCAGTCTGTGGAAGCAGCCTGAAAGTGAATGAATGAGAACAACAGTTCTATCATTGAACTACTGGAAGATAAAAGTAATGACTACATGACTTTCCGTTTGTGTTGAGGCATATTTACCATTTTAACTCTGTTTTTACTTCATTGTTAAAGCACAGTGGAGCTTAAATACAAGTTTGATGTGGAACAGTTATTCATTTATTTATTAAATAAAGTAGCCGAATGATTTATTATTATTTTTCTTAAATCGTGGTATCGAGTAAGTATCGAGAATCATGGAAATTTACTAGTATTGGTATTGTAGAAAGTTCCAGCCTTGATGGCTAGACCGCAGGAATTGGCTGGGATATGTTGACATTGTCCCGGGCCAGTGGTTAGAATGGTGGGGCCAGTGAGCTTCAAAAGCCCCAGTGGCAAATTGCCCTTATTGTCTACCCCTGACACCATATACGTAATGTACACAGATGTAGCTTCATCTCGCTCTTTGTACGCCATCTTGCTCGAATGCCGAGGCAGCTGGTGACGTAAAGAGGTCAGCCGGAGCTGGTTCTGTTACCACTAGTTGAAATGGGTACAGCGCCACCTATCGTACCGGGGTATGACATGCTCCAGCATATAATTTGATTTTCTCACAGGCATATATACTCGGACAACTGCAGTTGTCTGAATGAGTAGCATAGTCGGCTGTAACTATGGCTGTAATCCGACTAAGATGTGCATGTACACATAAACGTACTGACTGACCAGCGTTTCAGTGGAAGTGGATGCGCAAATTTTATTTTGTATTTTTTCAAAGTGCTGTAAAGTGGATATGAGCTTCGATGAGCCCATCTCTTTTTAACTTATCTGTACATTTAAACTTGCAGGGATGAAAATATGATGTCAACTTTGGAGGGCACAACTACATGAACTCCTGAGTTAAACACCAAGGCCAATTGTCATCCAGCCTGCTACAGAAAACTACATTGCTCCTACAAACGCTGCTCTTTGTGTTTACGTGGATATACTGGGGAATCAAATTTTTATTTTTCCCAGGATGGGGGGGGGGGGGTCAGAATACCATTTGTACTTGTTTAATTGTTTTCATATTGTTCTTTTGTTTGATTTAAAAACACTAACAGGGATCAAATAAGGGCTGCATGTCCTACACCATTCTCTCAATATGTAAAATAATCATAACACAATTATGATACAGTATGACAATCTCTGTTCAAAAATATAGAAGTGGGTAGGGGGACAATCTGATTACTCAGAAGCCACACAGAAGCTCAGATTTGCTATTAACTAGGTTGCTGCAGGGCTCGGATGTTCTTGTGTACATGTAAATGCTGTCGATATCAGCTGATATTCATGGAACCAGTCTCCATTTTACTGCCAATCTCACAGACTCTTCTCCAATGCTATTCTGGGCAGCTGAAAACACCATCTGCTTCATCCATTAGTGACTAAGCAGTGGGTTACACTCAAGTTTATCTGTTAGTGTTAACAATACACAGGATCTGATTCAACTATCCCTCATCCATTTACAAGTGCGAAGAATTTACAAAAAACCTAAATAGGATGGAGGTGGAACAAGAGTGATGCTATTGATCTGGTACAATCCACCAATTATCATTTGCCACCAAGCATTTCAACACGACACTGTGGGTTGGCAAATTTCACTGTGATCAGGATGGTGTTAGAGTGTATGTCATTAAAAGTAGCAGCCAATTTGTATGGGGGCCGAACATTTGTAGTGTAGGCACATCAGCCATCTGTCATGACAGCTCAGTTTTGTCAGATTAGAACTACATCAATATTCTGGACAGGAAGCAGAGACAATTCCTGCCCATTGAAAGCCTTTGCTAACCTTGTGACATTTTGAATTGCTTACTGATAGACAAGTTTGTGCAGAAAAGCATATTCATATCCATAGAACGGTTGGAAAAAATGTGTTCCTTTTCTTCTTCTTTTTTTTTTTTTTTTTTAAATCAGTGAAACTCTTTGAACCCACTAAAAACATTCAGCCCAATTTTCAGTCACCAGCATGGGATGTATATGATTTATAATGTATAGAGATTTTAATATATAAAAATCAACTTGCACCATAAAAGAAGAGCAGTGCCTAAAGGGCCTGTGAACAGTACTAACAGTACTGTGAACTTACTTCCAAAGATGGGCACTGATGTGCTGCTCCAGCATGCTGCTGAGAGCCGACCTCAGGTGATGAAGTCTCCTGTCAAATGTGTAGATGCCGTGACCCAGAGCATGGCTGCCAAATGAACACACCTACAGAAAAGACAGAAAATCATGAATGACAGATAGTCATGACAGATTGACAGTGGGAGAGAAGACAGAAATCTGACTACAAGTTAAACATGCTCATGTAGGCTAATAGAACGTGTGGTGCCGAACTGACAAAAAATAGATGCATCTTTTTCTTCCAAATCCAATTCAACAGACAAAAAAACTGAGTCGTGTCCAGCCCTATCCCATCATCCCAATACACTTTCAACAAATTTCAAAAGAAATGAATTTTGGTATTAACACGATGTGTACCCTTGATGGTAAGGCTTCACCTGTCATCATCGACATCAGTAATCTGAATCAATCTGAGTTGATCACCATTGACAGTGGCCTGCTAATTTAGCAGTACCAAGTTTGGAGCTGTGATTGTTGAAATTAATGATAAAATCTTAAATTTTAGCATGGTAGCATTTTTCCCCCTTTTTGAATGATTTGAATGTGTCGGGGACACAGGACAAATAGCTAGCAACATCACTTATCATTGGTATCTGGTTTTTGTGTATTTCAAGGTAAAACATGATACAACCAAAATAACAACAACCACCATTACAACCACTGCAGGGAACAACATGACAGTGGAACAGTTCTGCAAACCAAAAATACCCATTAGCCTCCATTTCCTTCCATCAACCTAATAGAACAATACATGAGATATTGTACAATTTAGGCCTAAGTTCAGGGTAAACATAAAGCCAAAATTCTTTGACACTTTTTTCCAAATGATATTTCTTTTCAGATGGAGGATAAAAGACATAATGTAACAAATAAAAAGCAATTGCCTGATGTAAAAAGATACATAGTCGACCGACCTGTTACAAGCCATTTTCCACTATCCTTAACCTCCCTATGATATGGAGTAATGAGGAAGTACTGAAATTAAGACACGACCTGCAAGATCAAGATAAATCTCCCATAGAGCTGACAGTAGCAGCCAGGTATAGGAAGCTAACTCAACCTCAACCAAGTTTAAGCTGACACTGGCATAGCAGTGCATTGATCCATTGAGCAGCATTGTGTGCACAAACTCTCCAGTTCTGACCAGGAAAATTTACCACCTGTGATCTCCTCAAAAGAGGCAATGCCTTCATTGCCCCACATGACACTCACAGCACTGAGAAACAAAATTGCTGCAGTCTGATGACACCAAACCAAATTGGTTTGGACAAAAAAACATCTGGGAAAACAATTGACAAAAAAAAGCATGGCAGTGGATCTAGTATGCTTTGCAGTACATTTAGGGCATTTAGCAGTAGTGAGTTTAGTAGTAGTGTTGTTTTAAATGGATGTTGATATCACATTTCAAAAAGATGTCTTGGAAAATGTCATGATAACATATGCCTACAAAAGCTCAGATATTAAACATTTAAAAAAGGTGGACAGACCCAGTTCAATGTGATAATCACATTCGTGCATTACTAGTATGTCCTGTTACTTGGGAAAAGCAATTATTTTCCAACACATAAAGCAACTCAGTCTATGCCAGGGCCATGTCTTTGAGTTTGATTAGGACTTTATGTTGCCTAAAGGGAAAAAAGAAGATAAAAAAATGCTTAAAAACTCAAAAGAATCTTTTCCAACTGTTAATCCCGAGAACAAACTGCTCACCGCTAGTGGTTTAGGATGTGCAGCAGAAGATGAGAACTCAACAGGGTCTTCTGGTCCTTCTGCCTCACTTTCATCACTGGAGATTCGCCCATGGATGAGCGGTGAGGGGGCTCGGTGACTTCCCTCATCCTGCCGCTGCTTCTCCTCCTCCTGGGTGCTCTCAGACGCAGTCGTAGACCGACTGTAACACAAGCAAATTTAAATAGTTAGTTAAAAATAAACATACATGCCATTAACCCTAAGCCCTTATCATCTCATACTAGCAGGGTTTAGAGTGAGGAATGTGTGCCAATCATTAAGATGATGATGACAATGTTTAGAAATTAGCAAAAGCAGTACAGAGCATGAGATAGTATGAGTAAGTATGTGAGAACACCAAGCTGAACTGAAAAAAGCTACATTTGGTGTGCATGTCATCATATTCCTTTGTATTCTGTGGTTTAATAGTGAAGTGACTAAAACTGCTGATGGCAGCCTGGTTATGACAATTACAGTTTAACCTCGACAGTCAATAGGTTAAGTGTGGGTTGAACACTCGCAACACACAGATCAGCTGTATGTTAGTAGATCAAGTAAGCTGGGTAAAAAACATTTCCCTTTTTCAGTAGCTGACCACACATCTCTGCCACAAGCCAAATTCTTTGTTTGATTAACAAGGATGGATAAAATAATCAACTATCATTAGTGTGTGTGAGTTGGCAGTAGTGTGGCTGTTTGATTTGAATGTTCTCCTCAGTTTTCAAACACAGCAAATCATTTGGTAGCCTTGTAAAATCTTTAAGATAAAAGGTTCATACTGTCGAGAATGCCCTAGAAGACACCATGCAAATTTGTGTATGCATCACTAGCTACCTTTAGTAAAGCTCACTAACCTGAAAGCAGGGAGGCTGGCCAGAGGTCTCCTGCAGTGTGGAGCCCCAGCCTGCTCCCTGGGGGCCTCTGGGCTGGGGGAGCGTCCAGTGGAGGAGCCTCCCTCCAGGGATTGGGCGCCTTTCTCTCGCACCTTTGTCTTGAGTTCTGCCACCAGCTGGTCAAAGTTTTTGCTGCGGCCCACCACCTTCCTTCGCTGGTGGATTGAGTGGATCTAAGCATCACAACACAGTATAGAGGAGTTAGTATTTCATTTAACTTAATTTCAAGTAAATGGCTAAAACTTGTACCTGGTAAGTGTCACAAAGATGTGGACTGATTGACATCAAAGAAGGTGGGTTTATAAAGCTGTATTCCACCAAACTTAACCTAAGTTGTAAATGTGTCTTCTGACAACACTGCTGTGACAGCCACCAAATGACATCACTACTTGGCATTTTGAACGGACTACAGCAGGGTGAAACTCCCTCACCGACGATGCTGGTGTTCCAAACAACCTGCACCATAACTACTCTAATCTCATCACTTTGCCAGATACAGTAGATTATAGGTTAGAATAAAGGAAAGGGATATCAATATGACACAGTTAATATAATAATCATCATTTACCACCTAAACGAGATGATCAAAATTTGCTCCAAAACAGTTTACCTTCTTTGATTTGTTTGTTTTCTATTAAGGAGGTTTCGAATTCAGGGAACTTTGATACCAGCAAAATGTTCTCTTTTATCAATTTCATAAGGGGATTTTTCTTGTGGTTGCCATGATGATGGCAAGCTGAAAAATGTTTGACCATCATCAACTCACAGCAGCACCACATGCACTTTCAAGTGAGCAGCAGCTGACCTCTCTTTCTTTATTAATATCACCATGTTTACATCGTAAACAATAGAGCAGCAACCTCAAATTGTCTGACAGCATCTTTAATGAATAATTTCATGCTGGAAATATGGTTTTCTCACTATCTATCACTATCTGCATAAGTAGAAGAAAGATGCAAGAAAGACTTGTTTTCTCAAACGTAGAAAAGCTAGAACAACTACATGCACTGCGCTCGACTGGACTTATAAAAGCAAAAATGTTTAAGTACAACAACCATGGGACTGGCAAATAAACGGGGAGCTCTGGGTGCAGGCAAGATGGACAGAAGTTTCGCTATAAGTTCTCTAAGGTAAGAAGAAGAGTAACTGTGATGGGATTCATAAGAAAATGATCTGATTTGATTAGGTATTAAGCTACTGGGACCCATCAATGATTTAATTCCACTGTCAAAGGGGCGCACAAGTTTGAAGATTATTGAGGACTTAGAAGTTGATCTTAACCTTAGAAAAAGACTAGGGTCTCTTTCCAATGACTGGAAATGTTTCTGGGCTGTCATAATCACTGCAAACAATTCAACTGGTAGACATTGTTACAACCCAAGATTTCCACTACGACTCAAAAAGGAATCATATCATTAGATTAATAGCAAGTGGTGGCTGCCATTTATCTAGACTGCTTCATAGTCCACTTGCAGGCCAGAGCTCTGTGTGTTTCGGAGATGTCCAAGTGTTTTAACAAAGCATGTGAAGTTGGAGCCAAAGCAAACACAGGATCAAAAATGTATCAGGTTATTAACGGTTGATCGTCTGTTATCAGAAAATTTATAATAGATTTATTCTATTTATGACAACAGAATTGACACACACACCACACATCGCCACAGTTTTAAGTGACATCCTCAAAGTGCTCATATTCCCAAAACCTACATTTGCACTGATTAAACAGATAAATTAAGTTGATTCTAGCGGTACAAAATCTGGAATTTTTTTCAATGAAAAAAATTCCAATTCCTGTCAGAAAGCTAAATCATTAACTGCTTCTAGGAATTCATTTAATGGGACGGACAGACAGACAGACATGGTTCCTTCCTATTAGCAGGTTGACTAAAAAAATACAGCCAACTGAGCATTTGTGCACCTACAGAGCAGGTATAAGATGCAGGCTGTTTTCCTGCCCATCTTTCCCGTCACTCCTGTCATTTCCTGTTAATCAGGTCATCCTGTCTCTGCTCAGCTGGATGTGGCCTCTCACACTCACTTCCTCCTTCACACACCAGCCACCATATAAGGACTCTTCCTGTGCTGGGAGCCATTTTCACCACTCCGTATCAGTCAGTGCTGATCAGTAACAAGGAGTAGATACAGCCGCTTCAGTCATTAAAAAGAATCTACTCTGATCTCAGATTGTTGTCACTCTTATCTTTTTCAAATGAGGTAATATAATAATGTAAATTGCAACTTTTAAAACAATGACGAAATGTAGAATACGTTATTAATCCACATTGTCGATTAAACTTTACACAAAACAAAGCACCTATGGTAGAATTCTGGTCAATTTTACATATAGACTTTGAAAGAAAAATTATGCGCATCCCTGGAAGAAATATGAGAATGTTCCCATTGAGGCACAACTAACAATTATAAAAACATTAGCATGGGAACTTTTTCAAGAATGACACCAACACATTCAGACACTAGGAGTGTCCCCAGTCAATCTGCAGGATCGGGATCAGGGCCAATATGGATATTGTTTCACTGATTGGGATCGTTCATTTTGAACGTGGACCGAAAGAGCTGCATTTAATGCTACAAATGTGTTACGGCACATAAATAACAAACACAAGGAATACAAGTTCACTCAAGCAATACAAGCAAAGACACTGAAGCATCAACCACTCTCAGATACATTCAAAAGGAAAGACAAAATATTGAGACAGCGACATGGCCAAAAATATTACAGAGAGGGTTATTAAATTAATCACTCTGGATGACCAGTCCATCTCTGAGGAAGAGGATCTGGCTGTACACAAGGGTCTGCTGTCACAGCACAGCATCACAGACTCATTCGCCAATGCAAGGAAGGTGGTAGGCCAATGGTGCAATAGCAGAATAAAAAAGAGCCATATGAAAGTATAAACTTTGTTTCAACAAAATAAAAACCTATTAAAGAACAGCTTGAATGCAGGTACTTTTTTTCTTAATACAGCTGTATTATCTAGGATAATGTCAGTTAAGGCTATGTATTGGATCAGGACTCGGTATCGGCATTTACTAGATGTTAAAGGACTCAGAACAGGGGGAAAAAAACATGATGAGGACATCCCTATCAGACACTCCTGTCTGTCTCACTTGCCATTTATGTTCGTTGTAGTTGGCCATGTAGATAAGCATTTTAAAAAAACTTTAGGGGTGTCAATTTGTTGTTTAGTGCCTCCATCACAAATAATCCACTCTCTACCAAATATACCCATTTCTGTTTACTGTCAACTATTTGATCATAATAGGCACCTTATCACAAAATAATATTTAACTTGTGGGCTGAATGTTACAGCCATAAAACTCATAACCTACTTTCCTGATGTATACTAATTGGATGAAATGGACCAGGACCAGATTCGTGACAGGACCAGATTCTTAAATTTAGCCTCTCAACCTTTTACTGAATAATACAGAGAAAATAGAGAAAAATTAAAACAAGAGATAAAACTTTAGTCCTGAGAAGAGTTAGTGTGTTTTGAGCTTACATTGCATGTCAGGAGGCGAGTGCAGACCTTCTTCCTGTCGGGGTCGAGGACACCGCAGTGTTTGTCCAAGTCACACTCCCTCTCTGAGGACACACAAACAGCATCTCAGCTACATCATCACACAGGCATGGAAAATCAAAAAAAAGGCACTATCTCGATACTCCCACATAGTGCCGTCAATAATGCCAACTCATCTTGTTAAAACAGACATTTAAACATTGTATGCATTTTCACCAGAATGTGTTCTGCAAGATGGAATTCCTGCAACTTCTGTTTGTGGTCACTTGGACACATGTCTACACTTATAAATATCAACGTATTGATACACAGATTCCGATTATGTATAACAGTTACAGTCTTTATTTTCAACCGTATCTATACACATGTACCAGCTATTCTTCATTGCTCTCTTCCCTTTCTGACGGCAGGTTGCAGTAGCAATGCAGTACTGTCACTGCAGTAGTGTAGTCAAATGTCGGCAATATCGATACTGAATATCTGAAAGTGAAAGTCCTGAGTCTTCCAGTTTCCCTTTTCAAATGACGAGAACAGACTACAGTTACCTGGTAGAATGGACTTATTTTCTCTCACACAGGCGCAGAGCAGCTGTAGCCTTTTGGCCGAGACACAGACGATGTCAGCAGGCCCAACAGTCAGCTTTCATCGCCACTAGTTCTTTGATGTTGGTCTGGTTTATCTGGGCCCTAAACCGGGGGCTCAGCTACTACACTGAAACCTTTTCAGAAAAGGGCCGTTAATGTGCTTCAAGTGACTGTCAAAGCTTCAGCAGACTCTCTGTTTCCAGCACGGATGCACAGAGTCTGGCAGCAGCTGCTCATAGCTTGTTAGCTCTGACTACTGGCTCTTGAGCTGACACTGAGCGATGGTCAGTCTGTCATACTATCACTCTAGTCCAGGTCTCTTTACCTCTTGTGTCACACACTAAATTGCAACCAGGTTGTCACAGTGATTGTCCCGTGCAGTCCTCTGCTGGGTCTTTTAAATATGTTTGGAGGAATGCGCTTCAGTCGCATTTTACCATTCTGAAACATCTTTTTGTGTTAGGTGTATTTGGGCTGCTCGATTATGGCAAAAATTGTGATCAGGATTATTTTGATTGATATTGTAATCACGATTATTAAAGACGATTCTTCTTTGATTTGAGAACAAGCACTTACTGAACTTTGAACTCTGGTATTTCTTTCAACACGATAAGTTTAAACTGAAAAACACGAAAAATGCAAATAAGAGAAAATAGATCAATAAAATGAATCAAATAATATGTAAAAATAATAAATAAACACTGTCCCGGTGCGGTTTGACCATAGGTCCGTTGTGGTGGCAAAATATAATGCTGTTGACACTTCTCTTGCAACTTTTCCGCAGCATTCGTCATAAAGGGCAGGCAGCGCAATTCTTATGGAGCCAGAACGGTGACTTTAAAATTTGGCATCCAAAAAAAAAATTGGTATTGAAAACAAAACCAGTAGTGAAAAAAGAAACATTGTCATTGAAACATTTGTATTGAAAACAGTTGTATTGGCATTGAAACAAGTATTGGCACTGAAAAAAGAAAGTAATTCAAATGCAAAAATCTTATCATTTTATTGGGATTTTTTTGTATTTTTCAATGACAATCTTCAGATTTTTTCTTCATGTCACTTTTTTTTCAGTGACAGATTTTATTTTACAATGTCAGTTTTTTTTCAGTGTCACTGATTTTCAGTTTCAACTTTCTGTCACTGTTTTGGCGTCGAGAGGGAGGGGCCTGAGGGGAGGGGCAAGTAGAGCGTGGTTTGCATATCATTTGAGAAGGTAATGGCAGCAGCCTGCGGTAAGGCGGGGCTGGACAGTCCAGCCACAATAAACCATTAATTCCATAAATTCCATAAATTCTGCTGATATGGTGACGTGATGGTAACACATAGTGTGCCCTTAATTGAGGACTGTGTGGCGGTGGCGGGAGTCGAGGAGCTTTTCATTTTTTACTTTTTTTGTTCCTTCACTGCTTGGTCATGTATTACTCTGTGTGTGGACTTTAAATGGTTAAATAAATTGGTCTTGTACCCTTGAGGTGCAGACACGGTCGCGTGACATACCTTGCACAATATCTTCATTTGTTCTTAGTCAGACTCCTCGAAACTTAAGTGTTTCTACACCACATAATTCGCTTTACCTTTCTTCCCGACCAAAAGCTGTATTTCTGCCATCTTCTACCATCTCCTTCTACACGATTTTTCCAAACACGCACTGGCAATACGCACCGGCGTGGCTGAAAGCACAATTTTGGGGCGCGGCGGAGCGGTGTGCACAGGTGGAGATGTGAGGGTTTGCTGCATTTACCACACAAGACACGGCATGCGGCAGAATGATCGCTTTATTGTTTTCTTGTTTTCATGATCGAGGGAAGCCGAAATCGGAATTGAAATTAATATTCAATTAATCGCCTAGCCCAAAGGTGTATTCTCTTCCATTTATGTACAAAGCTACAATAATTATGCATTTGGAACTCACTGCTTCCAAAATGTACACGACACAGGTCAGTTGACAAATAAGTTTAACCATTGATGGTGTCATTTCACCATTTACTTCGCCATTATCATTCATCCATCATCTGAAACTGCTCATTCTTTTCAGGGTCACAGCAGCCAATCCCATCACAGGGTTGACACATGGGGACAAACAACCATTCGTACTCACACCTACGAATAATTTAGAGTAACCTGACTTTTTTGCATGTCTTTGGATTGTGGGTGGGAGGGAGGAAGCCGGAGTACCCGGATTGTGGAGGAACCCGGAGAGAACATACAAACTCTGCATCTGTGCACAAGCAGAGTTTGCCTGCCCCAGGCAAGTCCTGATCCAAGGACCTTCTTGCTGTGGGACACAGCACTAACCACTGCGCCGCTGTGCTGCCTGCCTTGCCTTTATCAAGACTGGGGGAAAAAAAAGAAGTTGTTTTTCCCCATTTGTAAAATCCTGCCTCATAGCATTATAAACTGCAGTGCAGTGTGTTGGCATATGATAAGCTTTCAAACTCACAGATCAAACACTCAAATCATTACACTTCCAAAACATGCCCTATCATTGCAGCTTCCACATTCCTGTTATCGGTCTGAACACTTGGTTAGCAAAGTTGGTTGAGGCCCAATTTGTTAAGTGATCCTCAAACTCACATATAATCAGGGTAAACTTGCCATGTGCCTTGGATCTGAGGTTCAATACTGGGCTGAAACTGCTGAAAACGGTAGACTTCCAGGTATGATTTAGGATTTTGATGAGAAAGCTACTTCAGAGCTACAGATTATGAAAATAATACACAACCTCTGGCAAATCAAGGTGAGGTATTCTTGGTGTCCGAGTATAAACCCCAGTTGTTGCACATATTATCCTATAATCTTTGGATATTAAACAGTTTTAATCAATAGTTATAACTTCCTCTTTAAGACTTTCCACATGGATGTAAGAAACAGAACTTTGATTATTCAGTGGGTAAAACAGACTATATGATAAGCATCCATTCTTCAAACGCTTATTCTTTTTATATTAGCCAAATTTCTCCATTTGTACTCACTGGAGGCCACTTTGTTGTAGGGTCTTGGGATCCGATGGCCCGGCAATGTAGAAGCCAACGAGGAGTCCTTCCTCTGGCTCTGGGTGGGGGGCCTGTCACTGGGTGATGGTCTACTAGGCGGAGTACCTCCATGCGGCCAGGGTGGATCTCTGAGTGATGGAGGGGGAGAGCTCATCGGAGGCTCCAGAGGTGGTGGCTGCTTGAATAATGATGAGTCTGTGTGGCTGCTGTGGGAGGACTTCTCCACTGGGGAATGTCTGGGTCATGGAAGAAGGCAAGTAAAAAGTTAACTTTTGGCTCAACTTTGAACAACACTTCTGAACAACAAATCTCACTGGGTTTTCTAAGAAGAAAAAAAATCACACGCCATATTGAGATGCACAATTTATATCATGATAATTTGAAATCTCCTCAAAAAATTAACACTGCAACTGGGTGACAAAATCAAATATCGCAGCATTTTTGATATTGCGACAATATCTGTAGGGATGACTGTCGGTACTTTTACAAAATATTAAGCACATTTACAGGATTTTAGATAAATAATCATCACCAGTGTGGATTAGTATTAGTATTAGAACAAGAAGGATGGACTGGTAAGTTTAGAAAATGACATCATAAATCTGCCTTTACAGGAGAAGAATTCCCACAACAATAACAATAAGCATAATCTAAGATGCGTCTCACATCAAGTTAGCAATATGATAGATATGCCAAGCCCTACGTTAGGGGCAACAAAACATGGGACTACACTATCTTTTATCTACTTTTTTAGGATGGTACATTCTGTGACCCATGAGCTCTGGTTAGAACTGGCTCCCAAACTTGTCCCACTCTGCTCTCTTGTTGGGTGATGAATGATGCCATCGTCCATCTAATTTCTGACCATGGTAACATTGTGATTTGAAAGACTCTCCACCAGAGAGCTCAATAAGGTGGCGTGTCCCCACATAGTTGTCGTCGGGCCAGAGTTGTTGTTGTTTGCGATATGTGGGGAGAGGAAATTAAAGTACGTTGCTGCTCAGTTCAGCTCCATGTCTCCATGTCCTGTTTATTATTGTCTTATTAAACCAGCTCAATTAGGCGATCCCTAGACACTCTGTTTTTATTCTCATTTTTATACAGTTTTCTTAGCTTAGCTTCCTTGGCTAGTCAGCCAATGTTGCTTTATGCTGAATAAAGCTAAGTTACAGACACATGGTGCGGAGACCAAGACGCTTTTAAACCTGACACTGGGATGCCAGTGGTCATGGGAGATAGTTTCCTCTGCAGGATGAGACAGTTGAAGATTCATATCAGAGCAACGGTGGGAAACAGCAGCTGCTACAGTGGTGAGCTAATAGACAACTGCTGAATGTTGACTGGACACGCTGCCTCAAATCTGTAAACGTTGTCATTGTCTCTCATGATATTTCACTGCAGACATAGACATATGCCAATTCAGCAGACATTGCCCAACCCCAACTCTTACCGTACTGCATCCTTTGAGCTCTTGGAGTGTCTGTACTGGGGTGGGGTGGAAGGCGAAGGCGGGGCTGCCCGTAGCTGCCCAACTCCTTGGCCACGACCCTCCCAGGGTGAAGCGGAGGCAACGTTGGTCCCATGGGAAGGAGAGTGGCTGTGGTGGGGCCTCTGCTGGGGCTGTGGTGCAGGGGTGGGAGAGCGTAGTCGGGCGTACAGCTTGGCCAGAGGGCCGTGTCTCCGCTCGCAGTGCTTTTCAAATGCCTGCGGCTTCACTACTTGGCCACAATGGCTGCACACCACCAGGTAAAAGTCATCATGGCCGGGATAGAGGCCAAAGATGGACATGTCTGGGAGGAGAGGGGACAGGAGATAGGAGACACATATAAGAGTTGAATGGAAGTAACATAGCAATGATACTTTCTGGGGCAGGCAGAGATGATTGCTGCATGATGGAAAGAGGGCAGATTTTCTCACTGTGAAGTACTGTCAGAGTCTGACCACACTGGGAGAAAATTTAGATGAAAACAGTTTTTAGCTGTTAATGTCATTTGGTATCCTAATGTGTACCCAACTTCTTAAATTCTGGCATCTGGCTGGCAATACCTGTATTTATGCTAGTGATATATTCTTTTTTTGTTTGTTTTAAATCAGAAAAGAGAGAAGCAAGGCTCTGGATGGACATGCAGCTCTATGCTGAATGCATGGTGTGTTCATGATATAACACTGCGCATTGGTGGTGCAGTGGTTAGCCATGAGGCATTGTTGCCAAGTCTTGGGCTCTATCCCATTTCCAATTTTTACCCCTAACCCCCCTTGCCCATCAGAACAGTGTTACACAGGGTAGTGGTTGAAATCTCCCCTTTTTAACTGGGACAAACCTTCATACATCAGTAGTCCTCGATGGGGTTTGTGTAAAAGGATGACCAGACATTTCAAATATGTTGTCTACAGCCACGTTGATTTCTTTTGCATTACTTTAGCAATCCTGGTATTATCACAATGCCATTTATCTGAATGAAATAGAAAAGCATGGACACTTGCAATTTGATCAAAACTGCACGCTATCAATCAAATTAAAAAAAAAAAATTGCTTTAGTACTTGCCACAGGCAGTGCTCTATGGGCTAACATTACAAACCTGCGCTCCTACCTTACTAGTCTGCACTGATATTAGAGAAGTGATACCGAATACAGCAACTTTGCTGTTGGAGTTTAGTTAACATTTTGGCCATTAGATGCCTCAAAGGGGGAAATGCAACACTGAAATACAGACAGACAAAATAGCACAAATCAGCAATAACAATAACGTTAACTAGATTGCTTTCAATTGGCTTTTAGTTTGAAGTATGCATCTGAAAAATGCCACTTGGTAGGCCATGTAGCCCTTAAAATTTCCCTTACCCCATTTTCCAACAAAAATCAGGACACAATAAGTGTGAATGCGCAAAACGGAGGGGTAGGACTAAAGGTTGATTTATTGCTGTATGTAGCCTTTCCACATTGCCTATGGACATGGCCTATGCCTTTGTAAGCATTCATACATGTGCACTGATGTGTCTGCGTTGCTGGTGATGCTAGAAGTACTGATCCAGCTGACTACTAGCTGTACTTTCTCCAGTAGGCAAATTACTGGGAATGGTTTCTGCAGCCCGTTTATACGAACCGAGCTTGGACACAGGACATAACTTGGTTTTGACAGGGTGATGTTTGTCACAGGGCTGCTTGTGAAGAGGCAGCCTTCAGACATCAGGGCTATCAACTCTCTCGCCAGAGACACTTTGGCAGCGAAGACTGGCTCTGGAGGAAGAGTATAACCCAGGAAGAGGAGCAGTGTATTTAGTGAGGAAACAACTGTTAACAATCCCAGATGTCAGCATCGCCATTAAGCACTCAAGGAGAAGCAGGATATGCGATGCCACCAGAAGACAAATCACAGTCATTGCGGTTTGTGTCACTGTAACATGCAGTCGAACTTCTGGGAACGTGCGTGTCGGACTACGGCTTATGCTATGACCTTTAGCATATATGCAGAATCAACACTCAAAGCATAGGCATAAATCAAGCTCAAGTGGTAGGGGCAAGGGGTGTAGGGGTGCAAGACCTGCAGGCTACACTGACTGGCGAGTTGGCCGTCTTATATGTACGTTACATCACCTCAAGTTTAATGTCTAAGACTTCAGTCCCGTCACCCTGAGCAGAACAAGCAGGTATAGGTAATGAATGAGATGGTGAGATATGATAGTGCAATTTTATGGATTTCTATTATACATGAACTGAAACAAATCCCTAAGTAGATGTAACCTAAGTGGGAAGGAGGGACAGCTTTAATTAAAAACCAACAGGCTTCAAATCAAGGCAAATGTGTGGGCCCAGCCCATTCTTCTTCTTCATCATCATCATCATCATCATGTGTTGGCTGTTATTCTCACATGACATATTGTAGATGACTGCAAGTAAGGTGAACATACTTACACACATACGCACAATCAAAGACAGCTGCTGCTGCTACAGACAGCCAGGCCAGGTGGCAGAAGGTGCCTAAGCAAAACACTGCCCAACTTTCATGCTCATCCATTTACACAATATAAATTCTTGGTTTTAAATGTCCCAAACAACAGACGTATGTTTCTTATAATATCTTGAAGATGATAGCAGACAAACTTACCTTCCTTACTGAGTGACATGGCCTCTGCAGCCTTTTTGCCATTCTTGCTGCAGTCGTCCACAACAGGCCCTGAAACATCACACATAAGAGGCATGTCCAATAAGCCCCTTGGAAGGTCAGATGTTTCCCCAAAGTTGTAAGTCAGGTTCATCAACAAGACAAAGCCTGACCTGACTCCACAAAATCTGCACATGAACAGGCCCTTAAGCTGTGTTATATAAAAGGACTGATTTGCAGGTCAACTGCTTCTCCACTGACTGCTGCTGCTGGTCATTTGTTTCTAGTCATGTGTGTCATAGTTTGTTGACAACAATAAGATGCTAAAGGTATCATGTGGGTGAAGAGGACTTTATTTGATAGTTATGGTCAAAGTAGCAGTTGGAGGGTTGCCAGACAATGAGTGAGCGCACATACTCTAAACTGGGAAGGGCATGAGCACTTTTTGGGCTTAAGTCACATATATTGGGATTTCCTGTCGCAAACAGAAATGTTAACATCAGTTAAATGGAGGCGGCGACGCTGGCAATGAAAGGGGGACATTAAAATGAAGCGAAAAGGACACAGAGTAACGTTAGCAATATCGAAGGCTGGGCCAGCATTTACATGGTGGCAACAGCATCAGACTCCTCCTCCGTCACCGGTGTCTACTCTCAATCCTCCTGCTGCTAGCATTAGCATGCTACCGCTAACTGCCTCGTCGACAACGCTAGTCTGGCTGGCTAGCTAGCCTAGCTTTCCAAGACAAGAAGTTGCTCGCCCAACCATCCACACTAGCCTCCTTCCGCTCTGATGCCACCGCTGCCCGACTCGTTAGAATGAAATGAAACGCGTCTCTTAAACGCTGGCAGCTTGTTTCACGGCCACAGCCGTAAAGCACACACTATAGAGGCTATCTATTAGTAACTATCACTTATTTTTTTTCTTGAAGACAGCATATGCAGTGAGACCTGGGAGAGAGCAACATGTTACCCACCCAGCACTAGGACCCGGCAGGGTCTTTGTTTGGGTAACATGGTTAGCACTGTCCTCCGTTTCCACGAAAATAAACCCCGGTGCTTTGGTTAAATGGCTTCGTAGCTGCCAGTGTTTGCGTCAATATGCTTCCTTACCATCCGCCGCTGTCACACCGGCCCACTCGGTCCAGGCAGTCCAGCTTTGACCCACGAAATCATCGAGGCTAGGCACCCGCCGATCCAGAGCAGCCATTACTTTTACTGCGCGTTCACGCACCGCCATCATCACTGCGCGGCAAGCAACTTACGTCATATTTCGCGCTCTCGACAGGATAGGAACTTCCTGCGTGCGCGTTCTTGGGACACCCACACACACACACACACACACACACACACACACAGACAGACAGAGGACCAGAAAAGAAAGCCTCTAAATAATTCCATTTAAACATAAATCGCAATGGCCTCGGAGTGTATTTATATTGTAGTCAGGTACATAAACCTGGACCTTTTGAGTTGATGATTATTAGGAAGAAAATTATTATCAGTATCAGTATTATCAAGAATAAATTGTGTCTTTATAGGGACATAGAGAGGCATATGGATAGATTTTCCTGGAGCATAACCTTAACCCAGCATCATCATCTACCAACTTAGATCTAAGAGGCTGATATGTTCTTGATGTGCAATATCCTGGAATACAATTGGTTGGGCCGTGAGTAGATACAGATTTGTATCAACATTCATGGGAAAGCAGGAGACTGACAAAGTTTTTATTACAACCACCTCCTTCATTATGACCAGCCAGCATCAACCTCCTGGAGGTGATGTGGTCAGAGGTGGTGAACTGCTTCTTTGGTTGAGAACACTGATGTACTGAAATATGTCAAAGTCGGGGAATGTCATGTCCAAATTAGCAGTGACAATGAAACATTAGCTAGCTAGCTAGCAACAGGTTGTTATAAAGAAAAGGACCATTATTGGTTAAAAGGTTTTTTCCAAAAAAATGTAGCTCAACCTGACCTGCTCCGACTAGAGCTGTGGATCATTAGTCCCGATCCAAACAGAGAGACAACACCAATACTAGGAGCAGTATGATGAGGCACCAATTACAGTGATTATAAGTTGGAGCCTGTCTGACTTGGGTCCTGGGTCCTTGTTACTATGAACTATGGCCCGGTAAGCCCTCTGCCATCAATATCTACATCAAATTTCATCGCAGTCTGAAATGTAATGATCTCCCTAGACTAAAGTGTGGGACAGACGGAATGACTGACAGACAACCAGCATACGTTCCTATCCGGGCAGGGCAGGTATACTGTACAATAAGACATAAGATGTACCACCTCAATATAGAATTGAGGATGATTTCTGCAAACAGATCTTTCCATTTTCCTGACAAACTGCAATAGCAACACTTAATCAGACATGCAATGATTTAATCCTCCAATGACTTGCATCACTACCACACAATTTACACTTAGAATCGAGGCAAGAACGATTTATTTCTGTCCAAACTCTTTTCCAGAAATAAAAAGGTGAGTGAACTGATTTCAGGCAGGTTTACCCTCCACTACATCCCTGAATGTAAAGCAGGAAATGAGTGACTAGAAGAAAAAAATAAGGAGGTGCAGAGGGAGATGAAGTTGCTGGGTGGGGAGGGTGTTGGCTGGCTAGCAGGAAAGAGGCAGACCCGTATAGGAAAAGGAGTGTTATTTTGGCTCCTGTTGCAAAGACCTCTGGGAAAACAGGGCCTGCCTGACAGTGCTGCGAGAGCCATAAATCACCACAAGAGCAATCCTCCTCCTCGCCGTGACCTAGAGGTGACCCCGGAGTTGCACACATTTACAAACACTGAGCGCACACACTGAAACACATTCAGGTGGAAGAACAAACACACATACACACCAACACACACACACAAACACATATGCAGGAGAAGGCTGTGTGGGAGCCTGGGTGTCACTTTCAGAGCCTCAGCCACACAGTAGCACACACAGGACTGCACTGTTACTCACAAACTCCAAGAAGGAATCAACTCACCATGCTAATCGTGCTAATGATATTGGTTTAGCTGTCACACAGCAGCTCCATGTTTCATCTTCAGAAATCCAGAATACTTCGTTGCAGCTTTCAAGTCATGGAAATGTTACAGAATACCTTACATTTCTCTGGAAAACCCAGGAAAAATTATAACTTTTCAACATCAGTTTCACATACGTGGTAATCACAAGCGCATCAGACCAACAGAAGCTCATTCTTTTGTCAGCTGGCATTAGGGGTCCAATAATAGCTGATAAATCCCATATAACATGTGCTTTTTAGACTTAGGTTTTCAAAGAAAGTGAAATTGCTGAAATTTAGAATTGTTCTGAAACTGACAGTTGGGATTTGCGGCATCTGGATAAATGAGTTAAACTTTAAGGTTAGGTTTAGAATCGAAGTACTGTTGGGAAGTCACTCTTATCATTAACGTTAACACTCTGTCCCCCTCTCTCTCTGTCTCTATCTATCTATCTATGTGTGTGTGTGTGTGTACACACACACACACACACACACACATATAATGTTCTGTTTTAGCAGAGAGTAAGAGAAAGTAGATATGACTTGAATCTCAAAGTACTAGTTGCAACCTTTCTAGAAGGGAAATTCTAGTTTCATATTACCATTTTTCCATAGTTATTGTCAATATTCATAACAATGTAATGCTCACAAGTCAAGATTGACTAATTTCGACTTAGTATCATGCATGTAATGTAAGTTACGTCACACACAGTATGTAACGTAAGTGAACTTATTGTTGGGGGGGTCTGTGTTTCAAGAAACATCACACTGTGGAAATAATGATACCATTTGGTATATATACCTCGAAAGGACAAACCCATGACTGCCACACAGTCAGTAGCAAACTATAACAAAATTATAGACTTATTCTACACAAACTATAAAAACTAAGAATTCAATAATGACAACTAGTAAGTTCATAGTTTTTATTTACTTTGGTATTTTGCCATACACAGATGCAAAGATGGTTGCTGGGTAATGTGTGTATGTTGTTGCATCGCTATTTGATCATTTGACAAGAAAACAAGACTCCAGGTAGTTAAAGCATGCAAGGCAAGCCAAGCAAGCAGTCAGGCTTTTCAAACATAAAAAAACGGTAACAAAAGACTGGATGGAAAAGAACAGCAGAAGAAGGTTTCAAAGCTCCCAAAATTAGATCTCTTTTTTACTCACAGTTGCCAGCACATAGACTGGCCCCTTCCTAGCAGCAATGCAGCATGTCAGCTGACTTCAGCATACCGCTTCTGCCCACATTGGCAGTTAATCTAATGTTGATCTGTTATAATGTTAGATATACATTATAACAGAAGGCATACATATATAATTTAGACTAGTTAGTAGGCTACAAGTAAATTCATGTATCTATCAGGTAAATAGCCAACCTATAAATTAAATGCTGGCTACTCCTTGCACTACACGTCCCTTTATTTCCATATTGTCAGTTGCAGATCTAATTGCAGAACGATCATTATTGGGGTTGTGCCAGTTTTCAAGACACGGGGTTGTTTGTTGTACAATATAAATATATATTTCTTCTCTCTTCTTAACTAATTACCATAATCTCTGGCCTCTATATTTAAATGAATTGCACTCGTGATTTATATGTATATCATTTATATGTTTTGAATGTCACTTGACACAAACCACCCATCCAAACACTGTTGTGGACCAAGTACACCCCATCAACACAATAACACTACCTGATGGCAGTGGCCCCCCAGCAGGACAACGTGTACTGACACACCACAAACACTGCTCGGGAACAGCTCGGGGGACACAATAAAGGGCCCAAGGTGTTGATCGGGCCTCCAAATTCCCCAGATCCCAATCTGATCGAGCATCTGTAGGACCTGCTGGGGCAAGTCTGATCCATCGCAGCCCCATCCTCCAACATACAGGACCCACTAGAATCCACTATAAAATGCCCTGGTGCCAGACACCAGAGGACACCCTCAGAGGTGTTAAATCCATGTCTTGTCAGGTCAAAGCTGTTTTGGCTACACAAGAGGAACCTTCACAATATTAGGCGGGTGGTCATAATGTTATGCCTGATCAGTGTATATACATATATATATTTATATATAGATATGCCTAATAGTGTGTGCGTATCTTAGTGTATACTTGTGTGTGTGTGAGTGTGTGCTTTGTGCCTTAGGAGCGCTATGGCCCATCATAATAGCCTGCTCTTGGGCCCAACATGACATGCTGCGAGAAATGTTCTTCGCACTGCAGTCACAGGCAGGTGAATGCAGGGGAATGAATCAGTTTGCGCACACAGACCCTTGCTGTTGGTTGTGGCAGCAATTTGGCTGGTCAAAGTTGACCAAAGTTGAACTCCACCTAAAGTGAAGATGTGGATTAGTTTAGCCATTGGATGCAAATGGTATGCCCCCTCATGTTTGTAGAATAGGAAGTAAGTGGGAGGCCAGTGTTTCATTTGTGACCACAGCCCCAAAGCCTTCTATGAAGGTGCCATCCCATTAAATGACATTTCATTGATGAAAAAAGATGTCCAGTGGGGTAGTTAATACAAGGGTAAGGGTGGAATTATAACCAATGTTTTGTCTACCATTGTCTCATTGCACATGTCTCTATCTCTATCCTGGATCACAATAATTACTTAACTGAGTACAATGTGAGTGTAACTCATAGAAATGGTCGCAAAAACTATGAAAACAAGAGCCACATTTGAGTAAAATAGGATGCTCTCAGCTATATAACATGTTAGGGCAAAAACTACTATGGGCTGAGTTTCACTTTGTCTTGTTAAGAGTTAAGAATAATACAGTCAAACACTGGAGCTTTTTGCTTCAGTGCAATTTGGTTTACCCCATTAGATGTGGATTGTAGGTCTGGAAGCTTAGATCGTGGTTTTGCATTTTGTATGAGTGTGTGTATCTAACGCTGGATGGGGGGCCAGTGAAACCTTAGGCAAACATCATAAAGCTTGTTACAGGACGAGGGAGGAAAAGTTATGTGAGGAAGGCTCTGGGATGACGAGGAGGTGAAGGAAGGTGAGAGAGCTGTATTAAGAGTCAAAACTAGATCATTATGTGACAGGACAGATAGATCATAGGGAGAACGATGGCACCGACTGTTCTTTAAAACTCTCGATCAAATGAATTATGCAGCTTTAACGGCTTTAAAATCATTAAACACCAACTTAATAGTGATATTTTTACTTCCACCATGTAATAATAGGTGCGTTTGTGCTGCAGATTAATACAAAACGGGTGTATTTGTACAAAATGCTTCTGTCTCATGGTTCTAAGCACAACGTAATTACACATAATGTTCCTTAACAAGTTCTTGTGCCCATTTATAGCATTTATAATTTCTCAGCTTTCATCTGCTGTGTCCACTTGCAAAGACAGGAGGCTGCTTCTGTCCGCTTGTTGTTGCTCTCTGTTTTATTGTTTTAAATGTGTCAATAACTACATGCCTTAAGTTGTGGTTAAGGTGTCTGAATGGAAAGACAAGTAGTGAGGAAAGCATATCTTTAGGGATGGGGTTTAGGAAAAAGAGAATGAAAAAGTTGATGTGAAAATGAAAGGAACAGTAAATGAACAGATGACAGGTGGTGTAACAGAAACAATAGAAGACACGAGGGGAGAAGAGAAGACAGATGGAGAAAGGTCAGGTGAGAAGAGGAAGGAGATAAGTCAATTTCAGCTTCCAGTTCTTGGGTCAGCAAAAAAGCCTGACATATTAATTAAGATAATGATCCATATAAAAAGTCTGGCAAAGTCAGCTGGGACCCCTGTGTATGTGTGTGTGTGTGTGTGTGTGTGTGTGTGTGTGTGTGTGTGTGTGTGTGTCTGAGCCCGGCCTTCTTTCCATTTGTAGGACTTTTATGAGGTGGGCAGAGGAATGCATTGATTTCATAAAGGGCATGAGGGGGTCCGGTGGCCGTTTGAACAGCCAAGTGTGAGATCAATGCAAGGGGAGATGAAAACTGTGACATTTACTCTGGTTTGTGCCCCTGGGCAGGAAGGACCTCTGTGGAAAGTCACACTGTCAGCTTTCTCTCTCTGCGAGCACACACTGCATTCTTCATGTGGGAGAAATGGGCCACTTTTCATTACTGAAACAGCTCAGTGACACACACACGCTCTGACTGAGGTGGAAGAACATAAATCAGCATTCTCACACATTTAGGAATCAACCCTTTTGAAAATGGAATTCAAGCAAACTCATTCATATTAATCCAGGTGTTTTGTGCACTGAATGAAATTTACATATCTGCAGTGTTGTATGTTCCAATCAAAATGTGTGACAGTTTTTGATTATATATAATGATATATGAAGACCAGAAATATGACAGTAACTCTTACATTTACCCTATCGATCACTGATGGGCAAGAAATGATAATTAACATAAAACACAAACGTGTATTAACATTTTTAGGTTTATTCACTGAAAAACTATTTATCATTTAAATACGCACATGGACAGATATGCATGAGTAGATCCATATTGATTAAATACATGTACAGATTCAGTCAGGAACAGTGACAACTTCCACTTGAGTCTTATGGATGTTGAGACCAGTTTATCTACATGCAGATTTTAGGAAGGTTGTATGATTGTTTTTTTATGCACTGTTAATGAAAAAACAAGCCCTACATCTCAACAACTTTAAGACTGTACTTAAGAAAACAATCAGTTTTTGTCTGATTTCAGAGAGCAGCACCGTGGTTCTCTGACGAGTGTTTGAATGGTTTAATTGTGCACTGTTGCCTGCATGGATAAAATCACTTCTGATTCACAAACATCACGATTAGGAGGCTGATCACTGTAATGATGGAGCAAGAGTCATTTTGTTGTGCAGTGGTCTGTAGTCTCTACCCCCTTACAAATCAGACTGCATGATAATATTAAGATATTAATACTGAGACCATAACAATAACCCATTTCAAAACAAGACTAGTGTTGCAAGAGGACCCAAGGAAGTACCATGCTGAATTTGGTTCAGTTTGGACATGCGTCATGTTCAATATTAATACATTTTGAATAAACAGTGAACACCACTCAGTGTAGCAGTGAGGACACTTCATGGCTCTGCATACTGAAGCTGGGCTCACACTACAGGATGTCTAAATTCCCAAACACATTTCAATGCAAGCTGTGTCACACCGATAAGGACACAAACCAAAACTAACTACTACTTAAACATACACTAACTACAAGATTTCCTTTCACATGATCTCATGGGAGAAACAGGCATAACATGGAGATTAGCTTGGTGCAACAACTTACTGTCGTTATGTGTTACAGCAAGAAAAAAAACTGACACTAGTTTTCTATTCTTTTGCGACAACTGGAAGTGAGATCTTAAATTTATGTTAACAGTAGTATGTTAGCTAACGTTAGCCTCAAAAGCTAGACTGTTTACCATTAATTGACAGCATCGTTAGCTGCATGATTCAGTCATGATCCATGGTTGTTTTTATGTTTCATGCTTTAGCCAATTATCAGCAAGTGAATTGGTTGAGTATAGAAATCTGAAAGTACTGAAGGTTAGCACTCAATACTCGGTCGGTCATCATTGAGTAATGTTCTAATAGGACAAAGCTGAATTGGCTTAGCAAACACCACAAATTCATATAAACCAGATTTACAAAACATCCAAATTTTAAGATAATCACAATCAAACATTAGACCCTTACAACTACAACGATCTGCATATACCACTGACAAATACAGAGTCCAACCCCAAAACCAAATACGTTGAGATGCTGTTAAACCTAAATTGATACATAATGCAATGTCTTGAAAAGCCTCATCAACCAATATTCAGTTGATACAGAATAAAAACAAGAGCAGGAACATGAAAGTTGATAGTATCACGATTGGGTATTGGCATCCTTAAACAGCTAAGTAATTAGCTAAGGATGTGTGGGCAAGTAGTCCACCACAGTTGCAAGAAATTTAGGGATTTCACCATCATTAATCCAAAATATCATCAAAACATTTAGAGAATCCAGAGAGACCTCTGCAGGAGCAGGGTACAAAAACATCCTAAATCCCTGTGACCTTTGATCCCTCAGGCTTCATAGCAGCTGAAAGTAGAAAGGTACATACAGGTTTTGCAACAACATATGCTGCAATACAGACAAAGTATTTTTCAGGGACATCTCGGTTTATTTCAACAAGACTATTCCAAGCAACATTCGGCATTTTGTTACAACAGTAGTAGTTGTAGTTCATTGTAAAAGGAGCAGGTACTAGACTGCAGTCCAGACCTGTCTCCCCTTGAAGCGATCAATATGAACGGAGACTCCAGACTGCTGAGCGACTGAAGTCGTATTTCAAGTAAGAATGGAAAACAATGAAATTTGATACCATAGTTATGCAGATGACACACAAATTTATATAACTATATCACCAGGGGACTATAATCCCATACATACCCTGAGTAGATGCATTGAACAAATCAATGATTGGATGTGTCAGAGTTGTATTCAGTTAAACAAAGATAAGATTGAAATAATTGTTTTTGGATCCAAGGAAGAACGACTTAAAGTCTCTGCTCAGCTTCAGTCTGTAATGTTGAAAACTACAGACCAAGTCAGAAACCTTGGTGTAATTATGGACTCAGACATGAATTTCAGCAGCCATATTAAGACAGTTACAAAGTCAGCCTACTATCACTTTAAGAATATATCCAGGATAAGAGGGCTTATGTGTCGGCAGGATTTGGAGAAACTTGTTCACGCATTTATCTTCAGCAGACTCGACTACTGTAATGGTGTCCTTACAGGACTCTCTAAGAACTCCATCAGACAGTTGCAGCTGATTCAGAACGCTGCTGCTCGAGTCCTAACAAGAACCAAAAAAGTAGATCACATCACTCCAGTTCTTAGATCTTTACACTGGCTTCCTGTCTATCAAAGAATAGATTTCAAAGTCCTGCTGTTAGTCTATAAAGCATTGAATGGTTTCGGACCAGAATACATTTCTGATCTGCTGCCGCGTTATGAACCATCCAGACCTCTGAGATCGTCAGGTACAGGTCTGCTTTCAGTCCCCAGAGTCAGAAGTAAACATGGAGAAGCAGCTTTCAGTTACTATGCGCCACATATTTGGAACAAACTCCCTGAAAATTGCAGGTCTGCTCCAACACTCACCTCTTTTAAATCAAGACTTAAAACATTTCTTTTTGCCACTGCTTTTAACTGAAGCAATTCAAGTCTTTGAACTGCATTATGACTCTGACTCTATAGTCTTGTTTCTTTTAAAGCTTTTCTATTTTAGCCTACTTGTTTTGATGTTTGTTTCTTAATGTTTTTACTGGTCTTAAAATGCTATTTTAAATTTTTTTTAATGCAATTTTTAATGTCTTTTAAATGACATTTTTATGTCTTTTAATGTAATTTGTGTGTGCCTGTAAAGCACTTTGAGTTGCCTTGTGTCTGAATTGTGCTATACAAATAAACTTGCCTTGCCTGCCTTGCCTAAGAATGATGAGGAATTTCACGTTCAAAATGTCAGCAATTGATGTCCTCACTGACCAAATATATTGTGAAAGTGTGAAATGAAAAGGTGATGAAACACAGTGGTCAACATGCCGCTGTCATTTACAAAAAAAACAAAGTTCATTAGTTTAAAAGTTAAATATCTTTGATGTAGCCAACTGAATATAGGTGGAAAAGGATTTACAAATCATCGCAGTATGTCTTTATTCACACAGGGTCCCAACTTTTCGTGGTCTTGAATGGTGGTTGTATAATACTGGAGAAGTCAGTAAAATCTTGGCTTCCTTTCCAGTCATTGTATGCAGAGGTGGGTAGTGACAAGTTACATTCACTCAGTAACATATACATGAGACACTTTCTTGAGTGAACATTACTTTAACTCTAACTTGAGTACAAAAATCAACACTTTTACTCAGCTGGTCCCAGGTCTGCTGGCCTTCTGTTATCTCACCACAGCCACACCCCCACATGACTCATGAGCACCACAAGGCTGAATTCAGCTACAGCAGGGGAATGGCTCTCAACTCTAGCTAACCACTGATATTTCCAGATGAATTAACAGCCCACTGTATAGTGGGCGGTGCGTGAAGTATCAAAGAACCATGCTGACATTCAGCTGGCCAACAAAAGTAAGTGTGTCTGTTGTGCTAATGCTAATAATAATATTATATAGCTTAATATCTAGTTTACACACAGTATATCATGCTTCAAACTGCAACTGGCTACTTCTACTAGAAAGAAAAGTAGAGACCAAATTACGCATTCGGAAATGAAAGACAAACCTTATTTCACATGGACATGACAGATACAGTGTTTCAGTGTAGAAGTGAACACACCTGTATTTATTGTACAATGAAGGAATACTGCAGAATCTGCTCCTAGCTAGCCTAAATAAGTCATTCATAAATAGAAATGTATATAAACCACTCTAATTGATGGTTGGACAGGTGGCATGGTGACATAATTTGCAGATTTATTTACCAAATTATGACATAATATAGGAGACAACAACAAGCAAATAATACAATTGTGATACATGTTTACTAATAAGAGAGTAAAATATGAATGCAATATTTTCTCAACACATTATCTAATTTTGGCATTTTGTCACAAATAATTTCACCTATGTTGAAACATGTGCAACAATGGTGTAACAAGACCATGGCGATCCAGTGTGGACCCACTAAAGGCATGCTTCATGTGTCTGTGGACTTAATTGGTGTTTGTGTCTGGCAGCAAACAAACCTGTTCTCTTCTGCTCCCTGGGTAGCCCTCTGCAATGCTGACATAACACACACACACACACACACACACACACACACACACATACACGCAGACATACACACACACACACGCACACCTATGCAGTAAACATACTGTGTATCTCCAAACAACCGCTCTTCATATGAAAACAATCTGACAAAAAAGAGTGAGCTCTCTTTGTTATGCAGATACACTGCACCGATTCTATACACTTACAATTATACACACATACACATACATATAATGTACATTCACTTCCTCCTCTTGCACTGAGGTTGACATTCCCACACACACTCACACACCCATTGCTGAATAATTGAGCAGATGCTGAAGGAGAACTACTCGACCGTTAAATAGTCTGCTCTCTAAATAAACACTGTGATTGCACCGGGACGGGGATGTCAGAGGTCAGGCCCTGTCAAGGGGAATGACATCACACATCAGGATTTGGCCTTCACTTTGGGAAACTCTTCTTAGGGCTACTGGGGAAGAGCTTGATCTTTCTCAGCACAGTGTACTTATACATATATATGTACATGATCAATGTATAATGTTGTGCCTCAGTAGCATTCACATGCATTAGGTTTTCCTTTCAGCATCTTACTTTTTTTCTATATTCTTAGACCTCTATTCCATCTTCTCAGAAGTTATTCCTAATTGCACATTTTTCCTCATTAGCTCCGAATAGCCCTCAAAACTGATTCAGTGTGTTGCTCAAGGGCACATACCTGTTCTTGCTCCCTGCGTGTCAAATACAGCAGCCTGGTCGATAGCCTTCGGCTTTAAAGTTTGATGCTGACACCACTTTTGTGTACCACTCAAGTGCAGCAGTATGCAGAGCAAGAAAGTCCAAGTCAGGATTTAGGTGGTGTGGTTAGGTGGGTTATTAGTAAGACTTTCCCTCCAGAAACTGGAGTTTGCATTCTGTGAGTAATGTGTTGTTTGTTATTTATTTATGATAAATCATGTAAGGAACATCATGTATTTGATATTAGTGATGTCATGTAATAATATAAATGACAATAACTTTATTTATATAAAGTGATTGTGTAATAAGTTTTCTAACTAAGGTTACAAAGTTCTTCAAAGAAAAGAAAGAATCAACAGAACTCAAACCTTCTAAGAATTCCCAAATGCCTTCCTATTTTAAAAAAAAAGGTTTTAAGAGAAGATTTAAAAGTTGGTAATGATACAGTCTTCCTGATTTCAATAGGGAGTTTCATAGTCTGGTTGCTGTAACACGGCTGTGGCCCGGTAAACCTTTACTTACAAGTTGGGATCTGGGAACACCCAGGTACATGAAGGGTCAGTAAATCTTTAATGTAATTTAGGGCAAGACCATTTAAAGCTTTAACAGTGTAAATTGGTGGTGATATGACACATTTTGAATTATCTGATGCCCTGTTAAAATTTGTGCAGCAGCTGGAGCTGGTGGAGGAGGCTGGTACAGTGATCTAGACATGAAAAAATCAAAGTGCAAATCGGAGTAAGACAAGAATGACCTACCTTTAGAAATTTTCTTTGGCTGAAAATAACATTCAACATGGGCTTCAAAACAAAGATCTGCATCAAAGATTCCACCAAGATTTTTTGCAGTTCGTGTGAAGTTATTGCTCAGTGAGCTAAGTTTACGCAGGTGGTGGGTTGTACAATATGACCATGACCTCTGGTTTGTCATTATTTAATTTTAACACTTTTGTGACATCCAATATTTCATGTCATGAAGGCAGATAAGGAGGTTATCTCAGGGGACGTGTTGGATTTGGGGGAACGTGAAGTTGAATATACTCGGATAGCAGTGATGGGAAACACCATGGCTCTTGATAATCTGCCTGAGAGGAAGCATGTAAATAGAAAATAGCTGAGGGCCCAGCATGGACCCTTGGTGATCCCCAAACTTGAAATCATAAATAGAGGAACTGGAGTTTTCTAGGACAACCTAGAAACATCTATTGGACAGGTAGGCGGTTAGCAGGATTAAAGCAGTACCCTTGAGCCTGACCGTGGTCAAACAAGATGGTGCAGGTGGATGTCAAATGCAGAAGACAATTCAAGAAGCACAAGAACAATATGCCTCTATCAGCAGTTAAAGGACGAAGTCCTTGATCTTTGATTTTTATTAGTCACATGCCCACAACAGAATATGGTATGAAATGTAAAGGGACAAGCATTAACAGACCCTATGAAATATGAAATATAAAAAGTCAACACAAGATAGAAAACACAAAAGATCAGTTTATCAGGGATGTGCTATGTAAGAGGAACACAAAACTACTGCTATGTTGAAAGAAGGTTTAAACTATGTCACTATATGTAAGAGAATTATGATAGTGTGTGGTTTCTTGAGGCTTTGGGTTTGGCAGCATCAGAGTCAGATGAAAAATCATCATAGTCATGATAATTATAATGCTGATAATATTTCAGTATAGAAATATTAGGCACTTTTTAGGCATGTATACCACAAAAGGCAGAGCAAGCGATATATTTAATTGCTCAACAAAGAAAAGATGGTGCCCCCCCCCCCAAACACAGACACACTCAACTGTCCCCAGCTCCCTGTGGGTGCCCTCCTATATCAGTGGTCTGTTGGATTGCGCCTGACGAAGTGTTACAGCAGGCTGTCAACTTTTCGGGAAATGGCCCGAAAAGATGGCAGGAGTCAGGAGCAGAGAAAAGAAAGAAGAAGAAGCTGCGAGATGATGCCTGTGCATCACTTGCAGGTAAGTCCATGTTTAATCAAACTTAAATATGGGAAACGTGCTGCTAATGTGATGGTTAGCCCAGCATACACCTCGAGCTAGCTGACGTTATTGCTAATGTTAGCAAAGTCATATATGTGATCATTTAGGCGCAACAGTAAATTGAGACTTTACTGTTAAACATTATCTATGCATTTTACAAGTAACTGACACCAGCTAGCTGTTACTTTACTTTAGATATTGAGCAGTAGTTTATGGTTTATATTGACGTGACAGTGGTCAATACTTTCTCAGTAACAGTTAGCAGTCAGTGCACACGCTAGGCTAACAATTCCTCTTGCTTCAGACCATTTATTACTGTGTAGTGTGTGGTTAATAGTCTTTAGCCAGGCATTTACAAAGTTCACCATAGTGTCATTTGAGAATGCATTTGCAATGCATAAAAAACCCACGACCATCTTTAGGATTGTCATTCAGCAGAATTCATGCGTGTGATTACGCGTAAATTAAATTGCACGACAAAGTGCATAAACACCCGAAGTGTGTTCCTTTCTGCTCCGTAACTTACTAAGGTAACATGCAGTCTCCAGCAGTTGTCCACTCGCCGTACCTGCAGCTGCAGTTCAGACACTTTATCAGCCAACTTGAATACAGTTGTCCATCTCCCTCTTCTTCCGTCTCATCATAATTCCTTTTTTCTTTGCACAGTAGCTCTCTGAAGACGTTTGTTTTACACTCATTTTAGCTAGCTTGAGGGCTTATTTTTTAGGGTATACCATGACTGAAACAGGTACGTGTCAAGCATGCCAACAGGAACAGACGGATGTTGTTAAAAGAGAATCCGTTTTTTAAAATGAAAACACATTTTCGAGGACGATTGTCAATATAATGGAAATAAAATAACATATTTATTCTTTCTCTGCGGCCCGGTACCAAACGAGTGGTTGGGGACCCCTGATATAAATCAAACTTTATTGTTGAATTGTGTGCAATATTGCAACTCATTCTATCATGCTTTTTATATTAGATTAGATTAGATTTATTAAATAGCTGATAAATAGGTTATAAAGGGGGAGAACTCCTCGGCTGCGTGCTTTCAGTTTTAAATGTTTATAACTGTTTTCAGTCTAAGATTCTTTGTTTGAATATTTTGTCTCTTTCTATACTGATCCTTTTTCTTCATATTTGTAAATTAATGCAGGGTCAATGCTGAGATACTTACAAGGAGGAGCATGTGGCCAAGAGGAAGATACAGATGATGAGCAACCATCTACAAGCAGTTCAGGAACACATCAACCCCAGCCAGCCAGCCAGCCAGCAGGTCTGCAGACTCCACAACAGTACCAAGCCCTGATCAACCACCCTCAACCAGCAGTTTAGGGAAAGACACACTGCAGAGAACCACCACCTCTGAAAGCGCAAGTCCTGTCATTGAGAGTCCATCAGCAGGTGACAGTGTAGACACCTGTGTGACCTGTTCTGAGTACTGTGTTTACAAAGTTGATTTTCCTTTTTCGTGTAATTGTTCTTAGGTGTTACATTGTGATGCTGCAAATGTGTTATTGGAATTGAGTTATATGTTTGGTAATAAAAAGTTAAACTGGCAAAAACAAAGGTTTTTTTCTCGGCGGGGGGGGGATTATAAAGGAATTATGCTTATAGGGTACAAAATGGCTAGCAGCGGTGCTGGTGGTTTTCTACGGAGCCCCTTAAGGGACATAGGGGGGAAAAAATGATGGGTGAAAAAAAAAAATGATGGGTGAACATCAGGGATCTTGCAAAGTTTTTGCGAGATCTCACACAGATTTTTGCTGTAACACTTTTGCTGGTCGTTCGGTAAAGTTGGAAAGATATTCACAGATTCGAACTTCCGGGATCATTAAATCTGAAGTGAAACGTTTTTCAAACACAAATGATGCTTCTGTCCCACCATAATAGCATAGACCATAGTCTATGCTATTATGGTGGGACAGAAGCATCATTTGGACCAAAACCCAGATTTTTTTCAAAAATTAGCCGTCCTCCGAGCTCGACAGACAACATGGATCTCTATGCGCAGCCGGCAGCCGGGCGAGTGCGCAGGGAACGGCCGTAAGCGGTCATTTGGACCGCTGGATTTAAACCCTATAATGTCTCATATAAATACCCAACTGAGTGATGAATGCATTCATTGTGTCATGATATTTTTTTAAAAAAACGAAATAACACCAAAGTGTAATTTTTAACAAGTTTAATTATACATTTATCGATATCATAGTAAACTGTAATTATTGCTACGTACATAAGGTTTTAATAGAGAAAACCCAGAACAAGAAAACACAATTAAAAGTAACTTATTTGATTATGAAGCATTTTATTTTAACACTTAATATATAATAAAATAAATAACGATAATCGAAAAAGCTGGAAACGAGCTGATCTAAAACAAACACACACAAAAAAGAGCCGTTTCGATCACTTTGAGCTCTCCTTGAATAAGATGCGGGCATTGATCCCAGCCAGGTCGAGGATGTTATAGAAGACCCAACAAGTCCAACGCCACTGGCCATCTTCGCTGACACGGACACGGAGGCAGTGCCGGTCCGCTGCAAACGGAACCAAACACCGGACACTCGAAATGCCACAAACCCGTGTGGTAACTGTACGAGAGCGGAGGTAATGTGCGGAGATGTGACCAGTGATCACAACGGCTCTTTGTTTTAGATCAGCTCGTTTCCAACTTTTTCGATTATTATTCTACTATTATTGTTTTATTATATATTAAGTGTTACAATAAAATGTTTCATAGTCAAGTAAGTTACTTTTAGTTGTTAATTTTCTGTGTTTCTCCTATTAAAATCTTGTGTAAATATGCAATGATTACAGTTTACTATGTGCGATGATGTGAATATTGATAAATGTATAATTAAACTTGTTAACATGTTCATTTTGGGGTTATTTCGTTATTTGTTTTTGTTTTTTTGTTGTCACTCAGTTGGGTATTTACCTGACAGATTATAGAGTTTACATCTAGCGGTCCAAATGACCGCTTACGGCCGTTCTAGTAGTTTTGAATTGTGGCCCTTCTGAAGTCCAGCTGACACACACAGGGGATCCGCTGTGTGACAGTGGAGAGTCAGCAGCACGGTCAGTAGTATTAGTAGGTGTTATAGGTAAACAAACAAACAACAACGACCCCGACCATTATTCATTGTATTATTACATTTGTGGGAAGTTATTACAATAAAGATTTTCACGTCCCCGCAAATAAATCATTACAAACGTAATAGTTATTACATGTGTAGAAAATAGTATGTTACGTTTGTAGTAGGCAGCGGCTCTTACGTTTGTGGAAAATGTAGGTTACATTTGTGGGTTTATAACATTAAATGCTGCAGATTTTTATTACGTTTGTGGGTTTATTGACGATGTTAAATGACGATATTTGTCTCTTAATACCTACAAAGCCTCCTGCAGGCCTGATGCAGATAGTCAATGAAGCCAAGAAATTATAATAAGTAATGCTCTACCTGCTCTTATAGCCTATGCACACAGCGCAGGTCTTATTATAGGCTGTAATATATAAAAAATACTCAGTAGGCCTAGCTTTATTTGTGATTAAAATATGACGACGAGGACCCGACGATTGGCCTTCCTTTCCTTCTCAAACTATGTTGAAATTGCATCTTTAAACAGCCCAATTTTCAACATTTTCGAAATTTCCCCAGACCCCATTAAAAAAAAGACTATCTGCACAGTGATGCTGGTATCTGACCACTTTTTTCAGTAACGAGTAATCTAACACGGTAATATTTACAAACCAGTAATCAGATTAAAGTTTCTTATCATTATTTTTGTCATTTTCCTTAGTAAAAATATATAGTTCTGCTTTCTTCTTGACTCGGGGAGTGATGTCACGTGTGCCACAAGTCACGTTTTCAGCACGAGCACAACTCACGTGTAACACCACGCAGCGACACAAACACAAACAACAATGGAGGGAGGAGAGAGATGCGCGTTTTCTAGCTGGAAATACAGTCATTATTTTGAGTTCCTGTCAGCTAAAGATGAGAATTGTCTTTGCGAGATCTCGCAAAGGTTTTGCGAGAAATATGCAAAAATGCAAAAATGACATGACACAAATGACCCGCCAGAACTTCCATCAGAGAACAGCAACTAGTTGACTATCTCCGATGTCAACAGAAACAATACATTTTCGCATGGGCTGTTTGCACTTGATACTGTTGTAGACAGCCAGCCTGAAGCAGCGTATGTGTATATGAAACATGAAAGTTTTACTCCTGACTTGCTTAGAGTTGTGCCAGAGACCATCTTCAGGATCCCAAAGATAAACTGGAAAAAAAAGAAAGACCAGCAGGGCGGAGAGGAAAGATGGCCGCTGAGTGAGTATTTTGTGGTCATGGTCAGCCATCTAGTAGCTACATGCTCTTGCGTTGAGACACAACAATGACGATCTGCCTTTTGTCAGTCCGTGTAAGATGATACTATATGTTTTAAAATAGGCTAAAGCAATGTCAAATAAAACAGAAACTTTTACGCATTCATTTAAATATAAACATATAGCAAAAATCAGTCATAAAGACCAGAACAGATGAGCTATTAATGCATATGAGGGTTTCATTTTGGGAAACAGTACGCTCACAGTAGGCAATATCCATTAAAGCGATTTCGCATCTCCCAAAAAATATCATCATACATTGAGGAAATAAACTCATTTGTAATTTTATTTAAATATACCTAAAAAAATATGCAGGCCTACGGTTTACTTTCTCAGAATTCTTTAACATTTGGGAACAGTTGTGTGAGATGTCTCAGAATTCTTCAACATTTGGGAACATAAGTTATTACTGCACTCAAAATACACGGATGAGGTGTTCTTTTTTGTAGTGACATGTAAATTACCGGTAAGATTTTCATGAAATCTGCGGACCTCAAATGAGGAGGTTTTTCTGGCCAACTTTCCCTGAGCACGACTGTTAAGTAAAAATGATCCAAAAATATCAAAAATTTAAAAATTAATTACAAAAAAACAAACCTTGCAAATCTTTGAATTCAACACAGGAGATGTGTCATAATCTAATAGGTTGGTTGCCAAGAACTTTGCTGAGCAAATTCAAGCTTTCGAGTTGATTTGAATTTTAATTAGACCATGATTAGCTTTTGGGACTCACATTCCTAAGACTATAAAAGTGTAATTGTAATATGTATGTAACTGTGTCATAGACATTGCAGCTCTTGCAGACTTAGGGCTTTTCTCTTGCTTGTTCTACTTAAAGAACACTTTTTATCAGAGATGGGACTTCTGGAAGAGTGTATTGCCTTAAAACCATCTGATGCTCATCAGCAACTGTGAGGGGGGCATTTTTTTCTAAAACTGGCAGTTGGACTTAGATAACTACATAGATGGATTCTCTTCAAAGAATGTTTGCAAAATCCAGAGGTCTAGGCAGAACGTCTTTCACTGATGTTAAGTGTTTTTTTAGCAGTTATATTTATTAATGTTATATAAATCTTAGTGATATTATATCACTTCCAACACTTTTGGTCATACTTACTACTGGTTTTGGCATGACAAAATATTGTCATGCCAATAAAGCCTCTTTGAATTGAATTGTTCCTTTGCTGTTCAGTCATAGCTGTGGCTCTGCACTATAGTTAATTCTCAATTATGTGGTTTTTAGTGAAGGGTGATTTAATTCATGTATGGCTTCTGTTTTCAGATGAAAAGTATAACATACTTTGTATGCATAAAACAAAGCAGAACAAAAATGGGCCTACTGCCACACACCTCAATAATCAACGTGATTGGAAACCTAATACATGCTGTGTGTGTGACTTGTTCAAAGTCCTGTGTTGTGGGAGATGGTGCTTCCTGTATGAGTTGGTACACAGCATGTGTGATTGGATGTATTTGCTGTATGTGTTTTTTAATCATAAAACATCCTGTATTGAAATATAATGCACTTGTCACTTGCCTGATGGTGTACAATTTGACTGAGTCCTGCTCTGTTTTTCTCACCTCTCTGTGTGTATCGGTCCTGATTTGGTTCCAGTCTCTTTCCACTGTGAAGCTGCACTCAGCAGGCAGAAAGACAATCTGTGGTCACTGAAGCGCCTCTTTCTCTTAGACCCAGTCAGTGTCAAGGTGTGGGAAGTGATCCGGATTTATGATGGCTCTTGTGTCACAGTGTCTCAGAGCAGCGGGGGTTAACAGGGTAGGGACCTGTCACCAAGGCCCTTGGAGGGTACAGAAAGATGCCAGCTGAGAGCTGCTGAACCTGTCAGAGTATGGTGACCTGTGGGCCATGCTTTGACTGGAGGTCACATTTTTATTCACTGCACTATTATTTTACATCAGTTCAGATAGAAAGTGAATGGTCCTCTTATGAACATTCATAGAGATTGGACATTTTTGACAATAAAATAAATGCTGGACATCAGTTCTTCTTGCTTGAAGCTGCTACTGCTAATTCATGGCTAACATGACTGCAAATTGTCTCGTCAAAATGATCTGGTTTTATCACCACAAATATGTCTCTGTGGTCTGTGGCTCGGAGCCTGTTTTTTCCTCTTAAAAAACAACAACGATATAGGTCAAAATTAATTATCACTATTTCCCTATTTACTTTTTATGTTTGCTGTTGCCCTCTATAGGCTGTATTAATTATTAAAGCTGAAAAGGAGGAAATGAGGAGAAGTAGTAGAAAGAGTGAAAAGTCGGTATAGGGAGGAGGTCAGGGATGGACAGTTGGGTCTGGAGACCACTATTTATGTCAACTCTGAAATTTATTTCAGTGGTGACTTCTTTTAACTTACTGACGTCGTGATGTAATATTGGGTTACAGTCAAAAGAAGAATTAGAGAAATAAGGCAGTTTTTTTTAAGCCAAGACACAATGTTTTCTTAAACCTGACCAAACTCTATTTTATGAAATGTGATATATATCATTTTGCGAGATGCTGATGATCAACCTATTCCGTCGGTTAGGTATGAGGATGTGTTACTCAGTTGGCAACTGCCTCGCCTAGCTGTCATTTTCCTTGTAAGAAGGTTTATGTAAGCTGCAAATTGTGTCAATTAGTCAGTTTAATTTATTTGTCTGTTTGTGCGTGTGTTTCGGCTGGATAAAACTGTCAACTCTGCTGATCAATCAGCTGAACCAGCCTTGTTTTTTACTCCATGATTACATGTTTGTAGTTAGTTCAGTGGCCTTCTGTAGGAGTTTGATCAGACTGAAGGTGAACTGTAGTTATGAGAAGGTGATGAATGCTAACAATGCTAATGCACCATGTTCTTTCTCGGTATCCAGGTTTGTGTCTCTGACTCACACTCGACTACCTTCTAACGGTCTCTTTGTTCTGTTCTGTCTCCCTCTGTTTTCTTGTTCTTCATGTTCCTTAATCCTGCTGGACACCTTCTCACATCCAGGTAAGAACCTTTATGTCATGTATTACTTTTACTCTGTCCCTCTCACAACGTCTCTCCTGTGGGAGAAGAATTAATGCAACCTAGAGCAGCCACGTTTTGTATTTGTGCATGTTGCCCTTCTCTAGGTGTCTGTGTTAGCAAACGTGAGAGGAAAATATCCACCTTCATATCCACACCTCCACCATCCACCAAGCTTTAATTGAAATGTTTTCAAAATATTATTGCTAAACCTTGTATAGTAAATAATGAAAACAATTCTTCAGATGGCATTTTCTATGGTGTTTATATAGTGCTCCTCTTTATAATGGCATACAAATGTGAACTGGTATTCTGTATGCCTTTTACCACATTGTAGTAATACAATACTACCAGTGTAAATGCACTGACCAGAGGAAATTAAATATCTAAGTACAGGTTTTGGAAGCTAAAGTTGATGGCCATGATGATTAACTGCTGTGCTAGAAAATGTAAAAATAAGAATACTTTTCAGTAAGAGACATCCAATCACCAATAATACATTATAAATACACAAGACTGGTTTATATTTCTCTTTTTTTTTTTTTTTTTTTGTCAATTTTGGGTGAAGTTTTTCATTCTATTATGACCATTAAGTTGACTGGCTACATTTGGAATTTACAGCAACTACTTCCCAACGGACCAAATCATATTGTACTAACGACAGTCACTTTCAGTTAGACAGCTGGTAGATTTGTATTGTGGAAATATGTAAAACCAGTAAACCAGTCCCTTCTCAGACCCAACTTTGTAGTGCTACTGCACTGTATAAAGGCGAGAAAACTCCAAGTTTAGGGACAGTTGGGAGGGTTGGATGGGTCATCTATACTGTATTGCTCAACCAATATGTTAATTGTTGGTGAGCAAGCTTTATTTTGAAAGTCTAACTGGATGTTGCATATAATGTATTGCTCATTGCTCATGTTCACATTCACAACTGATGCTAGAGGGCTAGGTTGAGCATCATAGTTTAAAGGTTAAAGTCATAGTTGGGGTCTTTTGATGTGTGGTTGTTTGAAGTACTCATCCCTAGTCAGTGTATTACCTGCAGTAGATGACGTCAGCCCTCCCCCTGTGTTGAGGAAGGAGCATGGAGCGCTGACAGGGAGGCAGACCATCGTACTGCTCAATGGCTCCGATAGCAAGACATATTTTAGCCACCTGAAAGCAGGCACACCTAAACAAATATATCCATTTAAGTTGACGCTATATTTTGAACATTTTGGCACTTTCCACTGCTGTCAGACAGGCCTGTCCTTTGAACCTACATTTCCTCAGCCGTACAACATTCGTATTCCGCCCATATACAGGCGCAGCTGTGACTGCTACACACTGTATTATGCTGCAGATCAGCTGGTTGGACTTTCAGCAGCTGTCTGTGGGTCACTTGTGCACTTGCACTCCCTTACTTGCACTTGTAGTGAAGTATAATATTTATCTATAAACATCTTTCTGTTGTGAAACTATCAGCCACCTCACATCTTAAATCAATATTTCCCAAGTCAGCGCCGTTTAACCTTTACATTCCCCTTCTCCAGAGCCCAGTGGAGTGGACTGGACTGTTAACTGATCAAATTGTCGAAATCAATGATAGCAATCCAGGATTACATCAAAAAACATTAAAGAATGAATACTGTGCATATTTCACCAAGTATGATTTTAGCTTTCATATAGTTGTTTGCTGCAGTGGACACAACTGTGCTGTCAGCGGCACACTGTGCCCTCTGCCAAACAGAGCACACTGGATACAGTGCAGTCTTTGCACAAATACTCTGCCTTCTCCATTCAACTTACCTAGTATATCCTCACCACCTGCATATATGGATTGTATGGTTTATCAAAGCTTGGAAATGACCAGTGACGGCTCTGGCACAATCCTCACACTCCATTTCCTCATTGTGAGTCCTAATCATAATGCAGGCCAGGTTCATCGTAACTAAACTTCAATAAATAAATAAATACTGTTCACTTATCAAACTTCCATTTCCAAATGATACTGCTGGCTAAGGGATAGCACTGATTGCCGGACATTATTTGGGCATGTGAAGCAATCAGTCCGATCGCTGTAAAATACTGCAGTGACACTCATGCGTAATGCTGATGGATGCATGGACAATGTGAATGGAAGAATTAAGGTTTTCCAACCTCTATCTCAGACACATAGACCTCATTTTCTGTGCCAGAAATATTCCTTTTCTTCGTCTTCCTCTCGGTCCTGGCCACAGATCACTGTAAAGATCCATTGATAAGAGAGCTGATCCATGTGCTCACATTACCATCTTGATTTTGGATTTCTAAAAGGAAATTGCTTGCTGGCTTAGCATAATTGACTGCAGACATTTTCATTCATTAATTCCAATTTTATGAATGCAAATACATTTAGAAACAAAAAATCAGTCACATTGAAGCAACAGTATTTTAGTTAAACAACAAAAGTTGGTGCAGTTAAAGGAAGCTCTCAATGTGGGGGGGTGCTGTAACCCTGCACCTCCACTTCTAACGTCTTTGGTTGCACCCATGATTCGTAAAAAGTATCATGGAGGCTAGGAATAAGGTCAATATTGCAATCACGGATTGGGTGTGTAGAATTCAACACGCAGGCACCTTATACATAGTTCTACTTCTACACAATTTGTCGTAAGCATGATCTCCACTGACTATATCAAACTTGATTACCCCTTTTTTCTTTTGTTAATGGTCATATATAGCCTACTGTATAAAGGTGTTAACACATTCATTGTATGCATTTATTGAAACTAATGAACTAGTTGAGGAAATGCTAGTGGTATTCTCCAAATCAATTGTAGTCTATATCAGTATATTATCAGCTACACATCCAAAACTAAAGGAAAATCACTGCGACAATATAAGAAAATGCAATGATAAGTAGATATACCTTCTGAGATGAACAGTGAGATATAATTTGTTTACAGTAATCTGATGAGCATTCACCAGAATTAGGCTTTTATAATATGTGTGGGTGAATGTATTTGTCAGTATGAAATCAGCTTTGCTTCTGATCATACCATTAGACTGGCTGATATCATTGTTCTGGGAACAAAGTTGCCATTGATGTTGCGGAGCATCCTGAATTAATCAATGACATTGGAAGTGTTGAGTTGAGTTTCCTTTGATTGACAATTAGCCCTTGAATAAAGCTACGTGGCACACTGACTGGCAACAATGACAGTGATTCACATGAAGCTGATTGTTCCAACTTGCCGGAACAGCCAGTGGTTCCCACTCATTTCGCTGCAGTGTAAAAATCATGACCTGAATCTTGTTTAGCTCCAGTAATCCATCACAATGAACACCAGGTATACTTTTATGTCTGTTAAAGTTAGTGCTACGTGGTAATACAGTGCAGACTTTTCGAATCAATCAGCACTTTCAGCTGCATTACCATGCAACAATAATTCACATTGACAAGAATAAAAGCTGACATGCTGTTGACTGTGATGGATTACCTCACTGAAGCAGGCTTCAAAGCCTTAAAAGCTGATTTTCATACTATCATGAAACACAATAAAAGCACTGGCTTCAATTGATAATAAAGCAATAGTGTGCAGGAAAAACAGCCTTAATCATGGTGACAAAACTACAAAACTACCGGACAATAGCATTTCTGAAATCAAACTTTTTGTCAGGTTTTTAAATGGTACTCATGAAACAGAATTAAAAATTAAAGCTGCAAGCAGCGTTGAACGGGCCCTCGCAGTCCACGCGCGTCGGGACATGCTGCTGTCCATGCATGCTGCCGTCGCTGCATGCTGCCGTCGGGGCATGCTCAAGCAATACCTTCCGCTGAGGAAGTCGTTGCTTTATAATTCGGTGGCCTGCTATTGCCGTAGTGAAATAATGTATGCTGAAACAGTGTTCACTGCACAGATATGGAAGTTCCATCTTAAGGGGGGTACACACTACAGGATAATCGGGGTGATTTTTGTCCCGATTTCCCGCTTACGATCAAAGCCAGCAAAGGAACGATCATCTGATGTTTGCAAAGGACATCGTGTCTGATTTTATTGTGGCGTGGGGTGCGTTAAGAGTGATTTTGTCCGGTCAGATCTGCTCGGAAGGCGTCGGAAGGAGAGATCGTAAATAATGAACATCTTTAATATTTGCGACTAGAAATCCTGTAATGTGTGGGCTGTTCTGAGTGCAGCTGAGCACGCACAGCGTGTGATGTCACGTGGACCGGACAAACAGCCAATCAAGACGCGAGCTGAGTCAGCTGTGTTTCTCCATCAGCCTTTTATTTACCTGTTGCCATGGTTACCCGCAGCACCAGGGGCCAGAGCGCACAGCACTGCACTCGAAGCTATCTGTAATACTTGTGACAATTTTTACTCACCTCCAACTTGCGCTGTAACGCATAGAGCCTACACTCTTGCCGTCTCCATGACTTTTTCAGCCAGTAATAGGCCTAAAACAACCACCACTGCATCTTCCGGTTCGTCTGCCATGCCATGTTTGTTTACACTGAGGTCATGTTTGACCACGCAAGATTTGTAATACTGAGCGTAAAGAACCTGATACTCTGCTGAAGAATCGGTTAGTGTGTGATGTGCACTACGGAGAACACCACACACTATAAGATCAGCAAAGAGAGATCGTGTGCGATCTGTCTCTCGTTATCATCAAGTGTGTGGTCTCCTAATCTGTGAAGGTTTGAAAAATCCTGTGTACCCACCTTTACTCTGTTTGCTCTTGGGAGTCTGTGTGCCACCACTCTGTCACACACACTGGTTCTCTTGGATGATCTTGAAAAAAATCCAGAGAATCCAGCCAGGTCAGAGAAAAACTGATTAACTGATGGGATGGGAGATGTCACCTGCTGCATGATAAAAGCTGAAGAAGAAGAAATTGCAGCTCATGGAGGAGTTGCTGTTGTGCTTTTCCCTCTGGGGCTTTAGCAGCCTAAAGTGTAAGTCCTACCTCTGAAATAAGACCATCAGCTGAAAGCCAACAAGATTTCCTACATTTCTATGTATATATTGTCCGTCTTCCATCTGCTCTCCACTGTAGCGATGATGTCACGCACTCTAGCTCACGCAATACACACCCATTATAAAATCAGAAGATGGCCTAAAAATCTTTAAAACTAAAACTGTGATGATTTGAAAACCGTACATGATTTTTAAAAAACTGAATACATGCCCAACAGTTTGAGGTCTTCTGACTCTTTGAAAGTTAGAATGGTCTGTCTAGCTCAAAGTATGAGGGACAAGGAGAGGTTGAAGGTTGATAAGTTTTGAAGAGGACTTGAAGATTTCCCCATTCAATCCCATTGAAACTAATTAGACTGCGACCAGAGCGCCATCTATTGGCCGATTTGCACCAAATTTTACACAAATCCTCATCAGGCCATACCACACAATGATGAACATTTATGTCATAATCAGACAGCATTTTGTAAAGATATGCAAGATTGTCTGTTTTCAACACAATATGCAGGAATTTGTCATTTTATATTTCAGGCAGTTTATGGACTATCAAAATTCTTTTGAAAAATTTTTGTCAGGAGGTTCCACAGATGCTACATGCAAAGCTTGGTGCAAATTGGTCAAATTCTCTAGGAGGAGTTCGAAAAGGAAGGTTTTTCATTTGTCGCGATTTTGCGAATGGAAAGTTACTGCAAAAGTGGGCGTGGCCTACACCAAACAATTCAGCTGAATTCAGGGAATACATAGATATGAGGATTAATAATGTGCAACATATTAAGTGGGAGTTATGAGCGAAAAAGGCTTTTGCGTTGAAAATAGCGCCACCTGCTGGTCATTTTTGGTGTGTGAGTCGCAGGGGCCATTCTAGACCACCCCTATGAATTTCATTTCCATAAGTGTTATGGTGTGGGCACAGGGCCAAATATAAAATTAAATTGGCACCACAGCGCCATCTTATGTCGAATTGGTAAACCCTTCATAAGCTCGCCTCAGGACGGCACTGACATTAACTAAACAAAGTTTCGTGTGAATCCAATGAACCGTTGTGGAGATATAAAATAGTTCGATTTAAAGAGCGCCACCTTGTGGTCATCGCATACAATTTTGCACAGGGCCTCAGGGGCTCATGGGGAAGTAGTATCCTGAGTTTCATGTCATTAGACCTGACCACTGTGGAAATATCCAACACTTCCTGTTTTAAACCAAATCTGCAGGAAGTTGTTATTTAATAACTTAAAATTGCCTGGGAGGAGTTCGAAAAAGTAGGGTTTTTTTCGCCAGGTGTGACTTATATTCCAAGTCTGGTGAGTTTTGGGGTATCTTCAGGCAGTGAAAAATGCGATCATTTTGTGAGAAGAAAAATAATAAAAATCATTTCAATTACAATAGGGTCCTTGCAGGTTCCCTGCTCGGGCCCTAAAAATAGTTATTGCATGAGTAAAATGGGAATATTACTATTCATGTATAAGAAAATGAGGGTGAGGACCAAAGTGTACTACAAGTGTACAAGTTAAAGAGATAAATCTATGGCAGTTAGTGAGAAAACTTAAACCTGTCGCAAACTGTGGAAGTTGAAAAAGTATAAACATGTCTGATAAAAAAAAACAAAAACATTGTAGTATTCAAAATCTCCTGCTCACTGTGACCTTTCTCTGTGAATGTACCCATCTGTGTTGACTTGTACTCTTACTACTGCACTTTTTTGTTTGGCGTATTAACATTCAATGTTTTTTTTCACCAGTAATTTCTGTAATTATGCAGAGGCAGCATTGTTGTGTACTTTCTGTTACAACATATCCACTGTGTTGTCCTTTGAGAGGTTTTTCCTCCCCACATAAAAATAAAAATAAAATGATAATAACAATACAAACTACACAGACTATTTATTGAATAATATTCAAGTCAGAAAAAATTACTATTTATGGCGGAGTGTTGAGGATGAGTTCAGGAGTCTCATCCTAAGTGAATAATCTACTCAGTAGTGTGCTGGTACAGCAGCAGATACTTCTGTATGTGTTGTCAGATGGCAGCAGGGTGAACAGACTGTGGCTGGGTGGTTGTTGTCTTTTAGTGACTTTGGACTCTGTGCAGAAATCTCACTTCACCAGTTTTATTGATGCTCTACAGAGAGGTACCAATGATACTCTGGTTTGAATCACCTGCTGTAGAACTTTCCTGTCCTGGGCCATAAACTAACAATGCCAGGTTGTGATATTTCCATACAGATTGCTATCTCTTGCAGTTACAATTTGAAAGCTTAAGTATAAATGCTGAAATTTACAATACATTATATAGCCAAAATAATGTGAACATGGCCCTTTGTTTGTTTTGTTGTGTGCTTTGTATCATTCATCTGGGATATCTTAATGTTGCTGCATACATTGAAAATCAAACTGTGTTTATTTAAACATTGTGCTAACAGTTTCCAAAATCCTTTTATTTCTTTCAACATGACAATTTCTCCATGAACAAAGCTCTCACAGAGTCCTATCCTTAACCCCATCTAACACCTGTGGGATGAACATTAGCGGCCCCCAGTAATGCTTTTGTTGCTGAATAGGAGCAAACTCCCACAGAAAAAGCCTCCCTTAGAGAATGAAGACTGTTGTAGTTGCATAATTGCCATGATTTTAAAACTGGATGTTCAGCAATTTCATATTGGTGGAATATTCTGATATAACGATGATTTCTGTCATGTAGTGTAAACTTAAATGTCTAAAATGTCAGCTGTTGCAACAATTCAAATCATCAGTTGTACTGGTTTTCCCTGTTCAGAACTTCTCTGCCCCGTGTGAAATCTTGTGTAAATCTCAGAGTCTGAGGAGCTCTCGACTGGAGCAGCTGGAAGCAGGGCTAACGTTTTCATCTGGCTGTGGTAGGTCAGGGGCCATTAATGGTAGCAAGGTGAAGAATGTTGGCAGCTTAAGGTGAGGAAAAAAACATTTCCTGAATTCAGGGTACGCTTGGTGAGTCAAGGGGTCTAAGGGAAGTGAGAGAGCCGGGCAGGAGGAGAGAGCGTTTGCCAGTGTTTGTGTGAGGTGTGATTAATGGCCATTCTGATTGGCTGCGACAGGGCCAGGTGACGCTGGTAGGGTAGGGGGTGGGGGTTAGAACGTGCTCTCTGAGGACACCTTTTAAACAGCTGGCCAACAGCATCATGGGAGTTACTTGTGTGTGCATGTCAGTGTGAGTGAGTAATTGCCTTTTTTTCTGTCTTGTGACATTATTTTGTCATTCCTGTTGTCTCTGCCCTCTTTTCCAGCCACTGACACACACTCTTATCTCTACTACAAGAGCCTTTCCAAGTGAAGAAATCCTCAAATTGCTTCAGGATATGTGCCACCAATCACTGAAACGATGCAGATTTTTTAAAAAAACAAATCATCTGATATTTTGTGCAGACTATCTTAAAATTGCATGATTTTTTTCTGCTAGATTATACAGATCTTTGGATAAAAATTATGTTGTTTATGAGGGTTAGGGTTAGGGTTAGGGACTTTTTTTCATTTTATAATTTTTTTCATTTTATAATTTTTTGGTTTCACCTATTTTTTTTCATTTAGCTAACTTAATAGAGCTGAGAATCTTCACTGGCTTCACGACTGGATTCGATTAGATGACAATTCACCTGTCAAAGATTCAAATACACAACAATTCTCAATGCGTCTCAATTCATCTCAGTGTATGGCAGTGACACATTTTTATATTACTGCACAAGGCTACCTTTTCAGGATTTAATACAAGCAGTCAGATTCAACTGAACTTTTTGTTTATCTAGGAAGTTCTTTAAAAAAATAGCTGCATGTTTTCAATACAAGTATACATGTGCATTACAAAAGCAAAACATCAGGCTCATCCTCCTGCAGAGCATTACAAATGTGCTGTAATCTACAAAAATATGATTTTCACATAACAGCTCTAAAACAGGGCACTTCCTGAATGTTGCAAATATCACAATGATGGTGTAGTCATTGATGTTCAGCTTTTAGAGAAATGGGCTCAGCACACAACCCTGCGGTACTCCAGTGTTGGTGGTGAGTGCAGATTATTTTGTTGTTGCTGAGGAAATTGTGCAGAAGAAGGATCAGACAGGGGGAAGTGTTGAGTTGCTGTAGCTTCCGGATCACCAGGTGCCTTTGGATGTTATTAAAAGCAGAGCTGAAGTCCACAAGGAGGATCCTGGCAAAAGTAACTGGGGAATCCAGGGGCTTAAGGAGGAGGTGCAGCAGACAGGCTACGGCGTCCCCATTGGCCCTGTAGGCAACTTGGAGGTCGTTCAGTTGTTGGCTAACAATTGGCGGGATGGTGTGTAGCTTTTCCAGGATTTCATTATTATGGATGTGAGGGCAACAGGGCGGTAGAGGTTGAGTTCTGTGGGTTGGGGTTCTTTGGGCACCTGGATTATTGTTGCGGCTTTCCAGAGAGTGGTTATTATTAGTAGACTGGTAGGACTGACGCCATCAGGGCCTGGGGCCTTGCCTAGCTTACACTGGCTGAGCTGGCACCATACATCCTTCTCTGAAAAGGGGGCGGCTCGTTGTGTTCCAGTGGATGGAGGGCTCTCAGCTCGCTGACGCATTCATCTGTGAGGTCTTGGGTGTTGAAACAAGTGAAGAATGAAAAATTGGTGAAGAGTTCTGTGTAAGTTCACATCCAGTCAGAGTTGTTGCCACCAGATAAACTTGCTTAGTGCTTCATGTTCCAAATTCAGACTCCAGTTTGTCCCTAAAGTTCAGTTTTGCTTTGTGAACCTCATTTTTTGTGTTGCGTTTTTCTCTTCTAAGACCAGCTCAGTCTTTGAGCTCTATGCTTCTCTTTCAGGCTCTGTTATATTTGAGAAGTTATCCAGTGTTTGGAATTGGGATATTTCTTTATTGTTGACAGGTACAGTTTTATCTATGCAGAAATTGCTGAAGTCTGTAATCGCAGGGATCCTGTTATTGAGGTATCCCTTGCAGATGTCCCAGTCAGTGCATGCTAGAAAACTGTGTGAGTTGAGTAATGGCCTCCTCTGACCATTGTGGGGCAATTGTTGCATTGTGGCTGGTGACGTTTTAGTTCTCATTTGTTCAGTGGAACAGATGAAACTGTGTTTATCACAATATTACTGTCTTTTTGCTGTTGTGATGAAGAAATTTCCCCTTTTGCAGGACGAATAAAGGAATTCTGATTCTGATTCTGTGGTCTGCCAGTCAGAGTGGTGAATATGAAAGGGCACGCAGTCCGTCAGTTATGTTACCATAACACAAGTCCAGGATGTTTTGCTTTCTGGTGGGAATATTGCCATATTGTTGAAATGTTTGCATGACAGTGTCCAGTCTGCAGCTGTTATAATCCCAGAAGATAAACACCAGAACCCAAGAGTACTTTAGGTTTATAGCTTTAGCCCCTCGGCTATCTGCTCCACCACCATATTAGGATTAGCGCTGGGTGGTATATAAACACATCTGACAAATATGGTAGGCAGTTCACTGGGGGAGATAGTATGGAAGCAGAGACAGAGGCAGCATCTCCAAGGCAAGCGTGCATTACGGTGCTCCTTGATGTTGTTACACCATCTGATATCTTTGTAGAGACACACCCCACTGCCCCATGTGTTCCCCGATTGTCCCATTCTGTGTGACTTGAGGATGGGAAAGCTGTCCAGGATGACCTAGGCTTCGGAAACCGACCCTTAAAGTCATGTGCTCGGACAGGGCAATGATGCAGAAGGCCCTGAAAGCCTTTTCAAGTTGGCACCGGGCATGTAGCAAGTTCATTTTATTCCGTTCTTTTAGAATCGAAAAATAACAGTATTTACAGTTTTTGTTTAAATGCAGTTATGTTGCCCTTCTAAGGTAATTGTGATACTTACTTACAATCAGAGTGTGGTCATGATACATTACAATAAGGACCCCAGAAGAGCAGCCAACATTTGCTTTGTCACCATGTCTCCATACCCACAAGCACTGAAATGTCTTTTTGAGTTTAAGTTCCCTCACCTACCTGATTCCCTATGTTTCCTCTCCAGAATCTCCTGATTTCCTCTTTTTCTCTGTTAACTCTTATTTCTTCCCTGCTTAATTTCTTCCCTTTCCACAGTCTTCATCTCCTATTGCATTCCTTGCTACAGTATCCCTCTTGCTGAGGCCTCCCATGCATGGCTTCCCTCCATTCAAATGCAAATAACGCTAGCCAATTATGGCTCAGCATGCCGTTATGTCTGTGTTTGCAAGAGCTCATTCAAAGGCACATTGTGTCGGGGGAGATTTGAGTTAGCCAGTGTAGCATTCCCTCTGGAACTGCCAGCAGCATATAAATTAGGACCTCAGGCTCACAAAAGCAAAATAAATCATAATATGGGAGCGCTGCTGACCCATATTTGTTAATGTGGGTGCTCATTGCCACCTATATTACTGCCATTGTGAGAGCTTGTGTATCTGGAACTGGGACTGCTTCATGGCTGATCACACCAACATAAGGCATTCCCGCTTTCATTCACATGGATGACAGTAGAATCAGTGTTGTGGCTTTGATAAGGCTTCACACATATCTGCTATTACACTGACTTAGTGTATTCATTCAACCCTTATATACATTACAGTACAGTACATGTCTGCAAAGAAGCATATTCTGCTGCATTCTAACACAAACTCAAAAACAGTGTGTCTTATGCAGGTATGTTTATTGTAAAGGGGGGATTAGCCCCAAAATTGTAATGACCGTGTCACCACTCTGTGACCATTGTCACTCTTCTCCCTTCTCTCTTGCTCTATCCAGGCAGAATAAGTCCTTCAACCTAAATGATAAATGCTTTCTAAAATGTCCCTGATCTGGTGCCCACATATGAACATTTGAAAATGTGGTTTAGCGCTGGTAAAACTTAGATTTAAAAAATGACTTTGAGTGCAACTTGCATGTGATGTAACATGAAGAACAGCGTTCTTGAAGTTTAACAATAGAAATCAATGATTTCAATAGTAGTTTTGATACTGAAAACATTGTAAATGTATAGTCATATGCAAAGTCTTAGTGGATGGCACACACGAATATACAAAAAACTAAATTCTTTCATAAACAATTTGATGCTTTAATGGAAGGACAAACACAGACCTCCTGACCTCTGACAGTAAGGAGAAAAGATGAAGAAGGAGAAGAAGGAAGAAGGAGCAGAACTAAGTCCAGGCTTATCCCACCAACTCTGGAAGAATAACGACTTGCTGACCAGACAGAGGTTACATCTACATAGATGGACCATTACACCTCTCTAGGGCCAGAAATTGTGGGAGGTCACCAACATCTCTCTTTTATTGTGTTTTGCCCTCATCATCCCCTTATTCAGTGTCTGAAATGGTCAGAACTATCTACTTAAATGTGTAAATATATATACAGTATTGTTTGTTTCAGAACAAGTAATCATTTTGATTATATGAAACTATAATTCTGGTTCAAAATCTGTTGATTTACAGGATACCAGTCAGCTATCTGATGAGTTTAGGTAATAACTTGTAACACAATGATAGTAGGAAATGCCAGTACCACATGACTGCATTTGATATTAGCCTGTATAATTTACTAATGATTTGAGTTATAGAATCACTTATTATTTTAGATGTGCTTCACTTCTAAAATTCTAAGCTACAGATAAGAAAATGTTTATTTGTTATATTACTTGCTGTGCTGTGCTATTTGATTAATTAATTTGATGCTTCCATTGGTTCTTATGGTATGTTTGCATACATTTGCAACAGAGTGAGTGAGGTTTCAATTTGAGAGCACACGTTATTCAAAAAGTATTTAAAAATGGTTACGAGTGCTGGCTTTTGTTTTCCACTTTTTGCTGAGTACTGAAGAAAACTCCAGAATGAAGTCTGAACAGAAAAGAAAGAGTGCAAATAATCCTTAAAGTCACAGGCAAAGCACACCATATACTATATGAACATCATTCATTTTGTTATTAATGTTTTGACTTTTGAAAACTTTTTGGCTCCATGCATCCCAACTCTGCAGCCTGTCACTGAAGGCACCAAGACCGGAGAACACATGCTGTGTCTCCTCTGTGTCCTCAGATAGGCCTTGTCTGAGCCTGTAGTCATCACCCTGAAAAAGCAAGAGCAGCTGCTCCACTGAACCTGCTGTACAGCAGTTATCACCTGGCTGTCTCTGTGGAGTCTGCTCGCCATGCTTGGCACTTTTTGGAAAATCATCATCAGCCTAACCCATCCACCAGCACAGAAAACATAGGAAATAATCATCTTCATGCATTCTATCTGAGTGTTGATGCAGAGCTAAATCCTAAATGATATTTGCTGTGCTTTTTCCTTGCTTTCATATATGTGATCAAAACACTAAACGTGATGTAGCAAAAATGTGTAATTGTGAGCCTGTAGGTGTCGATGAGACCAGGGACATACAGGGATTTGAAAGCATACTGACATTATTACATACATTGAGTTGGTGTGTGAAGAGACTCAGTGAAGAATTGGGTTTCTGATGAGTAACAAGCATGTTGCAATGATTGTGAGTTGATGTTCACATCCCAAGTGTGCTATAACATATCAGACCATGGAAAACTGGTATTGGTCTAGTGCTACAGGCAGAATGGTGACACCTAATAAGTAACACCAAATAGTAAGCTTTAAACAAGGTTTCATATGAACATGGCAACAAAGGTCAACCAGCGAGTTGCTCTTTAAGGTAAAGAAAAGGATGTGGTCTAACAGTGTTGGCAGGAGAGGAGATGAAAACAAGGGTCTTTCCCTTTTTTCTTAAGACAATTCCAAATTGCCTGGAGGCATGAATAGGAATGGTTGTGTGTCAGAATGTAACCTGGCTCTTGCCCTGTCTGAGCTGGGTTATCATCCAGTAAACTATGACTCTGGAGATAAAGAGGATGTAGATAATGGGTGGATGGTTGGTTTGATTGATCGATGACCCTTTAAAAATATGACATTTTTTTTACGTACAGTGCTAATTCATGTTGACCTCTCTTCTTGCATTAGACGTTGGGCTTAGCCTGTAAGCAAAGGGAAAAGCGCTGTGTCACTCTCAGCCCTCTGTTTCAGGAGGATGATCTATGGATAGTTGGGGCTTCCTCTCTGTCCTGGCCACATGATGAATGGCTGGGATGACAGACCGGGTCCGAGCCTTTTCACTCACACCCCCAAGGGCCATGTCGCTGTCTGCTGTTTTTCACCATCCACTTGCTCGGACCTGGCACAAGAGCCTACATCACCATATCAGCATTTCAGGAACCAACCTATAACCATTAACCCTCATGCTCACACCCATGTCATGTTTAGCCCAACTGATCAAGCATTACATTAGCAGAGTTAATAGCCCATGAATCCTTCACCACAGGGTAGGTTCCACAGTTCCAATTTGTTATTTGATTTTCACAGTTGATGAAATAAAGGGCTCGGGGCTCAGCTCAGTTGGGCTCAGCAGCCTCCCATTGAACACGGCAGAATCAGACTAGGACTACTCCTAGATCCGTTGCGCGGTGTAATGGCGTCACTTAAAAACCCCTCGTGGGGAGGCACTCGTGATTGGCTGTAAAGGAGTGAGACATCTGATTGGCTGCAGACGACCCCCTTGTAGAAAAAACGCATTTGTGAATCGAAGTCACGCTAGATGAGTCTCAAAATGCAGGGAGGTTTACAAATTAAAAGCACTGAGACAAATGCGTGTTTGACAATTCATATATCAATGTAACAACTTCCAAATATGTTTTTGGTGAAAATTGCAAATGACTGACGATTTTTACGTTTGTGAATTTTTATTGCACATATTTAAAACAAGAAATATTTGTGTGCACATCACAAACATGTTTACAAATCTTATTTTTATATGTGAATTTTTTTTTGTACTTATATATGGATTGAAGCATATTTGTGTGTGCACTGAAAATGCATTTGTGTATCGAGTCATATATATATACAACTCCCCAAATACATTTGTGAGTCCTTTTTCATGCATTTATCCCTTTATGTGTGCATTTATGACTGTTCTGGCTCCATATTTATAATCCTGGTTAAGGTCTTATTTAGAATGCATTTTATATGTATCTCTGTACCCAAGCATTGAGGATGCTACCATGGAAACAGGCCACATAAATAAGAGTAAACACAATAAGCTGTTTACATGACTCAGCGTTTGAGTTACATCTTATTATATATTCAGTTTTTTTAGAAACAGTGTAGGAGGTTTTCTAGAATGTCAGGAGGATGACGAGGATGTGTACATGTACCAAATCCAGAACAGAATCCTTAACCAACCAAATATTCACAGAATAGTTGTGTATATTAACTGAAGCTGTGATGAGTGTAATACAGCTAACAACTTATTTGAAATATTTATAATAAAACACCACAAAATACAAGCCCTGGGTAACTGAGAGAAAAAATATTTCTGTATACATTTGAGAGTGGTTTCTGATGGTTTCTGACCCAAAAGAAATGTTTGCCTCATTTAATGGGCCTGTGTCCCAGGGCATCACTGACTTAACTCAGTTTGGTTCCCTAGGTATATAAAGTTAGGACAGAAATAGCAGAACCTGATCATAAATCCCTAAACCCCATGTCATGAATTTCCCAGAAACACAGACTTTCATTTATCCAGGGAGCATCCACTCGGCTCAATTTTAGCAGCAACACCTTGAAAGTAGTTTTTCAGGCAGAGGCATTCCCCATTTCGCCTCTCAGTTATTCAGCTGTGGATGATTATAGTAGAAAACATTGTGTTAACATCATACTCTTATAACATCCAGGCTTCGGCCTCTTTCTACTGAAAGTGTTTATGAGTGCATTTGAATCATTGGACTAGATTCAGTCTAAGGTTTTAGGCTGTATTCACAAGACATCTCTTGTGACACAGAAAACATATAAGATAAGTCTAACAACTGCTTACCCTTTTCACACTGGACAAACTAACATCTGGCTTCTGGCTTTATGTGAATGTCTTACCGGCATTTAATCCCGTGTCACGTGACAGTTGTAGTCACAGGTGTTTATCGGCTCCAGCTCCAATTGTTAGGGATGTTGGCTTGTTCATACTTCCATCTCTGATCAAGCAGTGCTTGAACATCATTCAGTCAGTTCTGAGTTACAAAGAGAGACTAAAATAAAAGATAATAAAAAGTAACCATTAGTTAGTGGCGTCCGTGCCTGTCAGCCACCTGGTCAGTTCTGTGCATGTGCAACTCTCTACAGAGATGAGAAAGACACGAGATGTCCCAGGCTTTTATATTCAGCTTTGAGAGAAGTGATGTGTCTTATCCAGGATTTTATTTCAATTTAATTTTAATTTAATTTTATTTCCTTTTTAAAACACGTTTAACGTCTTCTGGATGTATGATGAGGTATATAATCTGCTATTTTCTATTTTCAGAACAAATTCAGAGCACTCACCCCTGAGAACTATAACATTTTTTTGTCTATTGCAATATTTATTTAAAATGTTATAATTGTATTAGACAAAGTGGCTTTTGGTGCTATTTCTTGATAAAAGTTACAGCACACTAGTCTAGTGTACCAGATCGTGTGCTGCAAAGAACCATCTGGGAAGGCATCACTTAACTGTTTTGAAAAGGGAGGCAGTTTCAAAAATACTTCACACGTCATTGGCTGAACTATCAGTCTATCACTGGCCGTCACAGGCTAACTTCAACCAATTAGATCAGCAGTAGTGCAGCGCTACCACTAGGAGAGCCACTTCGTAAATCAAACTCTTGCCGAAGCTGAGAGGAGAGCAATAAGGTCATTCATCAAGAAAATTGTTTCAGTGCTTCGGTAGTAAATGCTCCTGTTCTGATAAAGCTGATGCTATAGCAGCATCCATGCTTACCGCTTTATGAGCTCCCTTTGTTGTTTTGAAATGAACAGTCACTGATCTTCACACCTGAACCACACCTGTAGCTGTATGTTTGGGTACAAGCACATAGCTTGATGCCTGGCAAGACAGGTTTTGAAGATCATTGCCTCGCAAGGTTAGCAGTACACATGCCATTGTTGCTCTGTGACTAGTGGAATGAAGCTTGACCATTAATTTTCAAAAAATTTTACGCATTTTGGATAACACATTTGCTGTACAAGGCCTTGAATGAATACCACTTGCATTGTTTTTGGTGTTGTGTGAATTCCGTATGTATATAGTATGTGATTCATCACGAGTTGCTCTCAGCAGTTTCATGGTCTGTGTAAGAGAAACTCTTACCTGGAAACTTTTGGCGCCCTGGGTGATAATTCTTTGTCGGGATAAAGTGATATTCAAGGCCCTTGACTCTGTCTTTCCCCTTCTCTTCTTTTACCAAACTGTGACAGAAGCTGGGACCCTGTATGTGGAGGCTTGACAGCCCACACTTTGTGCTGGACTGTTGGGATGATGAAAGGTTTACTTGTTAGCCAGGAGCTCTGGACTTGCTCGAGGATGTCCCAGGGTGGTGACTGTGTTGTTGAAGCCTTTATTCATGATTCATCTCACCTCTCACTGCTTGCAGTGCATTCTGTCTTCCTGTCGTGTTTCCTTTCCTTTTGTAGCTAGATTTTGCTGTGTGTGGTGCTCACCATGGGGGTCATCCAGGAGCAGCTAACTGTTTGCTCCCTTTTTCTTTCACCCCATTAAGGTGCATTGTGATCCCATTTTCGATACCAAGCTGAAAGAGATGTCTTTGGCATTACAGTAAACTGTTGGCTGTTGCAATATTAATGGACTTGAGCGTGGATTGTAACGGGAAAAATATTGTTGTAAACAGACTACCGGGAGACCGAGGGTAGTCTGACATGACTGGCTTTCCATTTCACAAGTCCACTGTTGCCGTTTTTCCCCTCTCTTTTTTCCCCTCCCTCATCCTTTGTTAATTTTGAACAATGCTGGCATGTCACTGCCACGTTTCCTCCTCTGCCTGCCTGCCAGCAGCAGCAATCAGCTGACATTAGCTCGCTTTCACGCTTTGAAGACAAGTTGAGTTTCACACCTTGCCTGTTTTAGGAGAAGTCATTGTCATGAACAGCAGCTTGTGAGATTAGACAATTAAAATGCAATCAGATCAAGCTACATCTGACTTGGTGTTATGACCAAATTTGCTTCACTTTCTCTTTCTCTGACTCTTTCCTGACTGACCATAGATTAATATACAGATGTTTCTAGTAGAAAACAATAGAATTAATTTTAATATTTATATATTATATTATATGAAGTTCTATGAAATTGTATGACATATTATGGAATTGTGTTATATTATATTGCCTTTTTTTGCTAGTTTATTATTTTTTTAAGGTCAACATGCTATTTAAATATGAAGGATACCTAATTAGTAATGTTTTATTATAGTGGTAGAAGTGAAACTTTGTGCAGACACTTTGAGTTGGTGTCCTTGTACCATTTTGCATCTTAACAATACAATACAATTAAGTGTTTGCTTGTGGCCTGCAACTCAGAAAATCTGGATGAATATTTTAAGTCTAGGAGCACAGTGTTACATATGTGAAATTTACATTTACATTTACATTTGTGCAAAAATGTTTAGATGTATGCAAATCAGGTTTAATTATATGCCTAATTTGCATATGTAAGCACAAAATATCTGAAAACTTCTAAAACTAAAAATATTGTTTGAATTTTATATCTTTTAAGGATTTTTTCTCAAAAGTAATTTTTCTCAGACTCTGAAACAGGACTGTCCACTTCAACAGCATCAAACTATCCAGTTTTATTCCTATCTGGGGTCTGTTGATATATCATTCACAGCCTGAACACTTAAATCATAATTTAATCCTGAAATCATGGCGAAAAAAAGACTTGTTTTGGGTTGGTGACATTATTTTCTAAATTCAGAAGTGGTAAAAAGAGAATTTCCAAAGCTTTTATTGCCAAAATTCCTCTGTAAAAACCTTTGATGGTAGTGTCAACAACTCATAACAAGAATTTTTAACCTTGCTTTAGCCAGTGTTCAGATTTATGTTTTTAAACTGTTAGAAAATGTGTGCATTTTTTTACCTAGATAATGATAACACATTTTAACATAACATTTCTGAAAATTTGTAATACAAAACAATAATCACCTAAATGTATGTAAACAACCAGGAATGTTTACATTAACAGTTAAAATTCCACCCTATTTACCTGCAGTGTCTCCCCTTACAACAAACAAGAAACAAACATTTCATCAGTGTTTCTTTGATCAGCTGTGTTTGTTTGGTACTGTTACATGCAATTCATTAATCTGATTAATTGGCAGATATTTGAAAAGTATAGCGTAGTATATTGACCCGTTACAAACATGAGGGAATCTTTATGGATGTAATCTGGTCAATTAATTTAACCTTAGCACCGGACTTTCACTCGGGAGACCACTGATCAGGTAAGGTATTAATCTCCAAAATGTGTGTGTGTGTGTGTGTGTTTGCCCTCTGGTAGTTCAACCCATTCAGCGCTGATCAGTTCCCTCTCTGCAATACCATCCAACCATACTTGTGTATATATATATATATAAACACATATATAAACAAATAATTTATATAAATAAATACAGCAGTATGATCATGTTTTCTTCAAGGTCAATATAATATAAAACCTCGCCTTTATCTGGTTTTAATTACATGGACCCCTGCTTTCATTCATTTATTTTATGAGGATAAGTGAATGAATAATGTAGCGGTTTTCTAGTGATTATTTTAAATTAACTGATATTAAGTGGACGTTGCACAAGTTATTATGCTAGAACCAGGGGGGCAGTTCATTTAAAGGCATGAAAGTCTAACTCAAGTTCAAAATCATGCAGTGAGCATTTAAATGAGTGAATGAAAGTGAGTGAATAAGATATCTAATGTTGAACTTGTTTTTGTTGACATAAAGTACATTGCATTCATTAACACTGTGAGCTGTCAGAGATTGTATTACCCTTGTACCTTTGAAAAAGAATCATCTACTGCCATAGTTTGTTTTCATCCATACTGGTGACTGCATCTCTGATGATTGTGTCTCTCCCTACCCAGTATGACTGTAAGACCTTGCATTGGGCCATGCTCATGCTGACATGATTTTCTACTACTTGTGGACTATGTCTCTTTTTTTTTTCTTCATTTTTTCTTCATATTTATCAAGCAAAGGGTAACTTTGACCTTCAAGGTGTTACCCTCCAGACATCATACACATCCACATGCATGCTTGCACATGTGCTGCCCTCAGGGATAGGACTCCTGTGCTCCTGGATTTCTGTGCCGGGCTTGGAGGACGTGTACCTGAGCGATGAAACTGCAAATCATGGTTACTGAGGATTCTGGCAAAATCACTGCAGCTGTTCACATATATTGCTTTGATATTACAGTTCCTTTGATGCAACACCCTCAGGGCTTGGATTGCATTTTGCCTTCAAGAGGGCTAAAAAATCTCCAGTTCTTCTTTGAAGCAGAGACAGCGGCCTGAAACAGCACGATCTCTGTCTCCAGGGCAGGCACAAGAACATGAGGCTGCCAAGTGCTACAACAAAATCAAAATCTATTAGGTGAAGACGCTTTACAGGCTGTAAACACACAGACTTATGATTACACCTGGTTGTTGAAAGACATTCAATTTAGAAGGAATTACCACATGGTATGTCTTTTATTCCCACCAGGAAGTAGTGTTAAAAAGGTTAGAACCCAGACAATGATCAGTTAAAAATGCTAAAAAAAAATATAAAACAACATACAAGCTCTTTCAAGACATCCTGAAGTAAAAGGCGTTTTCTCTACAGCTTGAAAGGTTGCTTTCTTTGTGTGCAAGCCACACTTTGTGTTCCTTTGATTTCAGCAATGGGTCAATTATGCGTATTAACTCTGGTGGTTTTTGCCAAGCCATTAGGTGCCAGCGTTTGTCTTTTACAAGGCACGCCATATGGATTTTATTGATCGTGAGCGGTCTTAACAGAACACTTTAAGACCCACATAAACATTTACTGTAACAATGTACCCATTTGGACTTGGGAGCATTCATAATGCAGTGCTGTAAATCTAAATTAGTCTAAGTGTCTCTGTCGATATTTCTGCCTAGGCAGCTCATCTTGATGTTGTTTGTTCTGGATGCATTTCAGCAGCTCTGATTACTCTTAATATGTTGTATCTTACTATTAATGTCTCCTAACTGAGCAAAGGGTTGGGAAGACCAATTATACCAGGTAATACATGCAAAGTGTTAGGAATATGAACAGAACTCTCACGAGTATCTTGAAATTATAAAATAAATCATAATCCCCATGTAAATCTTAATAAGGACTTAATAAGGACATCTTAAAATCATATGCATACATATGAATATATTAATTCATAGGAAATATGTTATTAGTAATGAAATGTATGTAATAAAAAGTTATTATGGAAACTTGATTGTTGAGAATAGAGATAACAATGTTTATTATATAACTGTTTTCAAACAGCAATTACATTTAGCAAGAAACGTATTATGTTTTTATAATAATACAGAAATATTTTTTCATGAATGTCTCTCCAAAAGCAGTTCCATATTTAATTATACAGATACTGACTTTTCCACAATATGTGTCATGCCCACATTTCATACTTATGATCATTTTGGGAGGGGATCGTGAAGTAGTCACAGGGGATATTTTTGATGGGGACCATGGCGTTTTAGCATTTGTAGGAGTGTCACAGATCATTCCAGCTGTTACTGGTGACAAAACTATTTAAATGAGATCTAGGGACATCTCCAGCAGTTTTTGTGAAAAACAAAACAGGTATTTTCAAGCCAAAATGTGATCTTTTCAAAACCCTAACCCAGTGGTTTTTGTGCCTGTGCATAACCACAGCATAGTTACAAGATAAAAGTGAACCTAAATAATCATAAAGTTGCAACATAAAGACATGAAATGTTTCATGGTTTGCAGAAATGTAGACCGCCACCAATTTTGCTGGCAATTGGGTTGGTTTATGATCATGTATCCTTCATTCAAAGCACTTGATTTTAGGTGAGGATACATGGTGCTGTGGTGAAAATTGGAAAATACAGCAGTGACAGTGCACAGGACATGTACTAAACAACAACTACCAGTCTTGTCCAAGACAAAAGATGTGAACCTGACTTTCTACCGGCTTATTCCTGCACTTTGTGGAACAATGACTGCATTTGATCTGGAAACAAACAGCTTATAAAAACAATCCACGTAACAATTCTGCTTTCTCCAAAAATGTGTTAAATGCAAGAACAAAAAAATTCAGTGTATTTATCAATCAGTTATTTTCAAAGAGTCAGGATTGTACTACAGGGAGATTTGAAGAGACTTGCCATATTTCACAATTTTTTCTTCAAGTATAGTGTCCAGAAAGGACTTCCATAGGTTGTAACAATGGAAGCCTGAGCCAGTCCTTCAGCTGGCTCTGACTAACAAGCCTTTGACTCTCATCCTTTAGATGAGGCTGCAAGGTCAAAGGCTTTGTTCCTGCAGGGAGTCTCAGCCTGTGTCTGTGAGGTGCTCTGGACCGTATTCTGCTCTTTCTCTCTTTACCACATGGGTCTCCTCAAGAGCACTCTGTTCAAGCCCTTTTTTTTTTAATTGAAGTGCGCATATGTGGCACGGACACATGCATGGCGTTGCTTGTCTTTTCCTGTTGAGGAAAAGTGACATAATGATGAGTATAATAGATCTATAGCTTTGAATCTATATCCTTCAATTTTGCTTTACTTGATTTCTGCTGTCACTGTTTAAAGAATCTGGATTCGATTTTATCCGAGAAGATTATTTGTTTTTGCTCAGTTAATACATTGCTTGCATGTATCTGAAAAAGTAGATAATCACTCACCCTTTTGATATAACTAATCAAGGGCCAAAGAAAAACTATCCTTGGACATGTTGGAAGCTGCTTGCAAACACGTCATAACTTTATAATGTATGTAATCCTTCTGCCCCCTTGTGGCCAAAAAGTGATGAATACTGTCAAGCTCTATAATGTGACACATGTAGCACTTAAAGCCAGAGGAAAGGAACCATGCAGTTTGTAGTATTTTTTGGCCTTTTGGCTTTTTTTATTGACAGAGCAGCTGAAGATGTGATAGGAAACAAGTTGCAAGAGAGGTGGAGTGACAGCAATGGGCCCCAAGCTGGGATTCAAACCCGGGGCTGCTGCAGCGAGGACAAAGCCTCTGTACGCGGGACACCTGCTCTACCCACTGAGCTGAACGGTGCCCCTGCAGCTTCTTTTCTAAAGGATAAGTCCACCTAAAACTTCCCTCACCCCCATGATGGAAAGTCAGGGGAGGTTTTGAAGTCCACAAAAATAGCATTGGGCCATTCTCCTAAAGCAGATGGGGACTTGTTTTAAATAAGAAAATGACGACACACTTAAAGTAAAACTCTCGCCAGAAAGCAACAGAGGCATCTTCTCAAATCAATGGGATCTCAGGGCTTAAAGTGAAGCTCTCCCCTGAAAGCAACCGAGGCTTGTGATTGAATTTGTGATTGACTATGAGTCAAACCTTTGTGTAAATGCATGATTGCGACAAAAGAAGCACTTTTTACCGTAGTTTCGTTTTCGGCAAGCTAATTTTCATTCGGGTGCAGGGGCACTCTGACGCTAGCACTAAAATTGCTATTTTTAAAACACTAAGAAGGCTCGACACAACATAAAACTTTGCTGGTAGTATCACCAGGGTCTCTACACATGAACACGAGCATTGAGAACATTGTTTGTGTACACAGAGTTTACTAAAAAGAAAGTTTTTGGACAACTCACGTTAGCAGTAGCATGTCCGGCGCACCGCCCCCATGGCAGACAAAAAGTGTCGATCCCCGAGTGCGACCTAACAGGTAGGCTTGAGGAGCAGTCCACCATGATGCTAGTGTAGAAGTGCCCCAGCACTCCAGTGAAAATTAGCTTGCCTGAAAACAAAACTACGGTAAATCTTAAAAGTGCCTCTTTCGGCGCAATTATGCTTTTACATAAAGGTCTGACTCATATTCAATCACAAATTCAATCACAAGCCTCGGTTGCTTTCAGGGGAGAGCTTCACTTTAAGCCCTGAGATCCCATTGATTTGAGAAGATGTTTTTAACACCTTGTCTGAAGCCCAAACTTTCACTGAGCTGCTCGTTAAAGTGTGGCTGAGGCCTAATACATTATTTTAAATTATTATTATTTATTTTTTTCTATGTTTTAAACATAACGACATAAAGGCCTCATCTTCTGCAGTTGTTTAGGAGAATGCTAGTACGGAATTTCACCTGACTTTTCGGCATGGGAGTCAGTAGTATGTATTTCAGTTTTCATTTCTGGATGACCTTGTAGAGCCTGTAGCAAAACTGGTGTCTGTCTTGTAACCAAACTCATTTTTGAAGTCAGTTCTGTGTGTGTTCTATCAACACTGTGGAGCTTTCACAACAATTATTAACTGTACAATCATTTCAGTCTTGATAAATTCAGTTCTTGTTTCTTCTGTATTCACATTTCCCTATAGTGCCATTAGATATCCAAAAAAGTCAAATCAGAAACAAGCTGCTCTTTTAGAAACCTGAATCAGAGAATTCAGCTTTCACTTAAAACGAGAACTTTTGAAAGCATCACACCTTGATGACACAGCGTTAGCCTGACATCATAAATTTAAGGTGATGTAGAAAACAATCCAGTAACCAATGCAGAAATTGCTCCCATTGGTCGTCCTGAGAGGAATGCTGCTCTGCTTGACCTGAAATCAGAGGCCAACTGTGTTATATGCTTTGAACTACATTGCTATTGATGTGTCAGGGCTTCCCAGGGCATACTGCTTTCAACACAGGGAGTCTCTTTTTTGTCTGCTGCACAATAACACTAATTGCTTCTTGGATCGAGGAAACCAAGGGTTCTCAAACTTTTGCAAGCTGGGCCCCCCCAAAGCTGACCCCCCCCCCACAGACGCCGTTAGGGGCCCATGAAGGAAGAAGGAGAAAAAAAAGAAAAAAACAGCTGTCCATAATTGCCACAGGCCCTGTTTTGGTGAATGAAAAGGTAAGGTAAGGTAAGGTAATGCTGACTGGCCTTGATGCCTGTCAGTCATGATGAGTCACATCTCGTCACCTCTCCCCGGGCTGGGAGAGTTATCATACCGTAAATTACCAAATAATAGCCGGGGTGTTTATTTGTTTCAGTCACTGAACAGACCAGGCGTTTATTTGGGACCAGGCGGCACTTTGGGACAGGTGTTTAATTCCTTCCTCACAAAAATCTGGGATGAAAATGTAACAAACTTCGCCACCTTGAATTCTCTGGCATCTTTCTGCAAGTGAAGTTGTTGCAGCGGAGGAAACAATTCAGCCAACCAGCACTCGCTGCAAACTCCTCATCTCTGCTGTCACTCACGGTGGCGGACATTTGTTTCTCCATTGCCCTGATCATTTTGTGGGACACTCTCTCGTGGCGTGCCCGTTTGCTGATAACTCATTCCCACATGTTTATCTCAGGCTCCTCGCTAGCCTTCTTCCTCCCTCCAGCAGGCAGCCTGGTCCTGTTGCTGTCCTCCTCGGACAGACGCTGAAGCTCAGTTTGATTTTTTCACCCATCTCTCCCTCTTTTGGGGTCGACAGAGAAACATCTAGCGGCTGCTTCTCCCGAGTTTTCCTCTGCATACTTTACGCCAGAAAGTTTGTATTTCAAGTGGTACTTTTTATTTTTTTGCTGCACCAGAGCCATGGCGATCATCAATGTGATACTGGCTGACAGAAAGCAAGCACAATAAGTGAAAAAGGCGAAGAAGAAAAATGTGCAGTGTCAGTGGTCACCTCTACTTCCTTGATTTAAAAAAATAAAATAAATTATACTCGGCATTTTTCTGGAACCAGCGGTTATTTATCAAAATATACACCTGCATCCGGCGTTTAAAGGGACCCTGCGGCTAATTGAAACCCGGCTATTATTTGGTAATATAGGGTACATTTACACCCCGCTCTGTACGCCAGGTCGGGAACGGCGGCGGCCATGCGCATCCGCGATTCATTTGCAGCCTGGACGCGGAGTGCTGTGTGTCTCCTCTCTGCTCTGACTGCAGGCTGGACTGCTGTGCGAGGTACTGAGAGACTGACCGCCTGTGAGTGCTTTTGGACGGGGGAGGGACTCACGGCAGCACCCGCTGCTCGTTGAGCACAGTAACTGCAGAGTCAGTCAGAGTCAGAGTCTCCAAACACCAGTAAAAGTCACTAGATTCGTCGGCAGTCGCTTTTGACAAAAAAGTCGCCAGAAGGATGATTTGTTTGTGTGTTAATATAGTCCAACCACTTGCATTTCGACATGGGGGAAATTTTCGTGATTTCTTTTTTTTTTTTCAGATTTTTTTTTTTCTCCCATCCTGTAGCCTACTCGCTCCCCCCGACCCCCCCCCCCCCCCCCCCCCGCCCAGGAGAGTGTCCGTGCCCCGCCAGGGGGGCGGGCCCCACCGGTTGAGAACCACTGGAGTAAACAATAGCTGCTAACTTGAAAAAGGCTTCCTGAGATTGGTCTTTAATGGATTTAAGAACAGCAAGGTTAAGATGAGAGAGACAATGGCTAACAGAAAAAAATAAGGAAAATGTATTAAAAATAGATTTGGAAAAACTTTGTTAAATCTCCTTTACAAGACAGCATAGCTTCATGTATGTACTTCCCTTAGTATACACTGCACATAACACTGTTGCCTTGAGGACAAGGAGCTGAAACTGGGTCCTTAACAGAACATGATGGATTTCCTTGGTGAACTTTGCCTCTAGCATCTTTTTCCACGCAAAGAGGAGAGGATTCCAGACACCAAGTTTTTACCCTTGAAATGGGATTCCTGAAATGCTTGGATCCAGTCAATGGCGGTAAAGTTTCTCACTCTGGAACAGTGACCTTCTGCTTATTATGGTAGACTAATGAGGAAGACTTGCTTGCAGCTCCTCCCTTAACACAAGAAAAGGTCACATGTGTCTCAGCAGACACTGAATGAGAGCAATATACTATTTGCTCTTTTATGTGTTGCAGCACCGTGTTTGTTTTTCCTCCCCCAGCTTCTGGGCTTTATGTGCAGTCGGACAAATCACAGAAGCTCTCCACACCTTTCCCGTGTGGTGTGCGTTAATGCATCTTTCATTAAACCTTGAGTCTGTTTGTATATGCGCTCATGTGCTTGAGTTGACTGAAGGAGAAAGATACACATGTTTGCCAAGTGACCATGAAGTGGAAAATGTGCTGCTGAAAGGCAGTGTGTGAAAGTTTAATTGACCAGTGTGCTGGCAGTTGGGCATGTTCATAAATGTCATATCGTATAAAATTCACAAAGTAAAATCTCTTCTGATTATTTGTTCTCATTATCATTATTACCAGCAAGAGTTCTTCAGTCTTTTGTTTTGTGGTAAGTACCACTGTGAATAACCCTACCATACTAAGACTGTCTGCTGTAATTGCACATGCCACATCTGGGCTGTAATCCAAACTGTGCTATATGGAGTTTTTACAGCATTAAAAATACAGGAGCACCTTGCTAATCTGAAGCCTGCAGGCATGCAGGTTGCTTGGAATCGTGAAATGCTTGGATTATTGTAATGCATTCAAATAGTTGTCCCAAGCTTAAGGTGAGGCTCACTTCAGGGTGCACTCTCTGCATTTTTTAAACTGCTTAAAACCTTCCACAGGTGGCAGCCAATTTCTTCCCAGATCAGTTAGTGAGGCCTCATGAGAACAGGTCTAATATTTTCACTCTGGTCTGGTCTGGTCTGGAATCACCTGAAAAAACGTTGGCGTATTTGTTTCTGAAACCCGGGCTGTCAAAGTTAACACGATATTAACATGTTGACACAAATTCCTTTAAGCGCTGTTCATTTTTTTGACGTGTGATTAACGCACGCACGTGCAATTTTGACCCGCAGCCCGCTCCGTATTTTGAAAAATCAGGAAGCGAGGCAACAGTACCATTGTTGATGGCAGCAGAAACAAACCTCATTGAGCAGAAATGGATAAAGAAGAAGACCTTTTGAATGGATAGTGATCGGAAGGTCACTGGTTTAAATCCCGGCTCCACTAAGCTGCATGTCGAAGTGTCCTTAAGCAAGATACTGAACCCCAAATTGCTCCTGAGGGCCCTGCAATAAGCTGGTGACTTGTCCAGGGTGTACCCTGCCTTCCCGGAGATGGTTCTCTCAACTAGAACAATGTTATCTGCATTTACTGTCGATTGAGAACTGAGTTACCACCAGAGTACGTCGTGTCTCAAATACCACTTGCTGGTCAAGCGCACAGCTGATGCAGAGAGCCATCTTCCCCTCACCAAAGGCAGACCATGTGTATAGTTTGCAGCAGACACGCCTTTTAACAGCAATAGCTAAATATGTGGCTGCAGCTTACGATTAACATTGTTTAGTTAAGCTTTACAAGTGTAAAGTTGGACACTACATTGTGTTACTATTACTAAGGAATGTTACATTTGGGACAATATGCCCATCTGTTGTTGCCATGTGATGCTTTCAGCATATTTCTTTAGCATACAGTACCTTTGAGGTTATCCTGGAGAATATTCTGGACAGTATTAGTCATTGTTTTGGATTGTTTGAATAATAATAACGATATATTTGCATAAAGCAATTTGTCTACTCCCATGTTGATAAGAGTATTAAAAACTTGAAAAATATCCCTTTAAGGAACACACAGGAACACAACAGATAGAAAATGGACCATTAATTAGTGATTAATCGCAAGTTGACTACAGACAATTAATCCTGATAAAATATTTAAATCAATTGCCAGCCCTAGTTGAAACCTTTCCTTGCTTTGCAACTTGAGGTCCAATTTTCTATGTTATGTTGTGACCGTACTGTACTTATGGTCTTGTTAGGTTAAGACTCAGAATTAGGGTTAGGCTTTCTTTTTAAGCACCTACAAGTCTGGAAATTGTCCTACGGTCTCCCTAAAAACATCTGGTGGTTTGTCGTGTGTCCTGTGTATAACAATCCTGTTGTTTTGCGTACTGTGTGTATGTTAATTGTCATAAATGTATCTCTCATTAGGTTGATTTAATTGCATTAAGCTATGTTTTGGGAGATCAGTAGTGTGTTCTCAGCAAGACTGGACTTGGTTAGATATTGTTGGCCTGTACAAACAAACATGACTTGACACTTCTTTTCCTCTTCCTGCCACAGTGACTGCCCTATCACTAATGCTAACACCCTCACAAATCCAGTGTAGAGATGTAAACACTTACACCCCCATTCACCTGACTGACACCTAGACACCTAACCCACAAGTCCTCCAACCCCAGCAGGAGCACAGCGTCACTCTGCAGTAACATCTCTCAGCCCACATTGCTGCCCATCTGTCTCTCCTTCTCTTCTTGGGTTTATAACCTCTCAGACTACAGAGTGTGCAGTGCCCCTTGTGTGCGTCATGTGAGTGATATGTCCTTCTCTATGAGAACCAGTGTGTTATAATTAGATGACAATTAAGGCAAGAGTTGGCCCACAATTTCAAAATTAGTAGTCAATTTTTCAGACCTAGCAGTAAGATTTGTCACGTTGTGATTAGAATTTGAATCCTAGTCTGGTTAGTAATGACGTGTTTGGTTTGAGATATTTTTACCTGATCTAGATCCTAACTATTACTAAAATGTACCTTAGATCCCAAAATACTAAACCAAAACTGAACAACTACATAGCAGTTCAACACAATCCAAGGTACATTTTGCTATAAAATATAGAACCAATACTTCCAATAAGAAAGGATGGAACAATGTGCAGTTTTGTTGCTATTGTGCAATGTAAATGGTGGTTAGAATTGCTAGTTTCAATGAGCTTCAAATGAAGTATATATACAAATGATGAGTGATTTCCAACAGATTTTATTTTGCTTTATTGAAAAGAGAACAAAAAAAGAACAATATGTCAGTCTATATGACACAAAGACAGCAAAACATAAGTGTGTGTGTGTGTGTGTGTGTGAGAGTGTGTGTGCATTCTATACTGTAGATCCATACCAGACTCTCACTCTATTATGGTTTATTGGACATGCTATGTGAACACACAAACCATGGTGTCATTAACCTGATGTGAATTTAAAACATAATATTGAAAATCAGATTTGGGAACATGAAACAGAGCTATGTATTGAAAAAATAATATTCCTGATATTCTGTTTATCACCCTGTGAGGTGTTTGTGTGTTTACTACAACAGCTTGCACTGTATGCTGAGCTGCCTGTATTGCACTGAATTATTCACTGTCAGTTACTCCTGCTTAATGTGGTCCTTATTCACCAGATAGTGTTCTGCTACCAATGAATGGGATGGCTGGTGAGTTGAGTAGTTTGGGGAATGGAGGAGAACTTCCTGAAACCAGGACATATAAAATGCTGCAGGAATGATGTATTTTCTTGGTGTGGTAGTGGAAGGTAACATTTCTTCAAAAAGAAGCCTGTAGGATTTTTGGATAACTGTAGATAATAGGTTTAGAAGAACAACACGTTTTTGATACTTGCACGTTTTGCTCAGCAAGATAATCTTCACAGACAAACAGCATATGTTATTGAAGAATAAATGAAACTGCAAAAAGTGAGAAGCTAGTCTTAATGGTGTGCACAAACAACATCACGATAACAAGACTTCAAGCTTCTTACTACTCTACAGTACACACACTTTACCATAAACTCATCAACTACAAGTTGTAAAGTTGGTTTAGTCCACATGTAAAGAAAGAAGTGAGTTGGTGAGTAGGTGAGTTGCTGTGTTCGGCATAGAGATGTTTAATGTCCTGGACATTGGCAACTGACACACGCTAAAAACAATTTCAAAGGTGGAAGTATTTATTCCTGTATATTATATCATAGAACAAAATGTGAAAGTATTTTATGCTTGTATTGAGCACAGACCTTATTTCAGGCATCTACCCACTGACTTCAAGACATGGGCACTGGAAGCCCAAAATGCTAACTCATTTTGTGTTTTAGGACTCATTACTGCAGCGCTCTATACTATATGGTAGTATTAGGGTAGAAAACCACAAGTACCAGAGGTATTTGTATGCCATGTAGTTGTGTCGTAGTAAATTGGAGTAGTAGCTCTCGTACATAAGTAGTAGTTTATACCATGGTCTGAATTGTTGAGAATCTGGTTTGCTGCAGGGTGTCGATTAACTCCAAAGGGTACGATAAGCAGACTGCACTAGGTTATCTTTATGCTAAGTCATGTGTGATGATCATCCTTTTTACTGGAGCAGTGAACAATTTTTTCATTGCCAAGAAACTTATGGCTATGTAATGAATGTTTGGTCAAACCCTCGGGTGTTACCAGGGTAACTGAGTTATTGCTTGTCAAAAACTTTATATTTTGATTGCAAAATACAAGAAAAATATATAAATTGATGATCTTATTTTTTTGTCTTTGCCAAGTGACCATAGTATCAGTGGGATAATCCCCTTTGGGATGTTCATTATGGTCATGATATGGAATGCATGGTTCTGACCTTCACCAGCTGACCTCTTAATTACTGATAAAAAATGATAATAGATAAATATCCCCTTCGTAAACTGCATGGCTTGGTGTGGTAGTGGCAGTATTAATGGCAGCAGGGGGAGTTGGCAACAGTAAGTAAAAAAAGTAGTGATAGTTGGACAATGTGAGGCTAAAACATTTGGCGTAAATCTAAGCTCTCAGATCTGACAGATAAGGGGCAGGGTTAGGGAACATTTTATCTTAAGTATTTATAGTCTACAAAGAGACCACCCACAAACAATTTCAGTCACAATCATTTTCTGGAGGTTTAACTAGTCGAGATCAAATTGACCCAGAAGATAAAAATGTTTAAAGATAAAATTATTGTAAATTATTACAGTAACATACAGGGGCGGCAGTAGCTCTGTAGGTCTGTAGGGACTTGGCTTGGGGACTTGAAGGTCGCTGGTTCAAGTCCCACCCGGACCCAAAAAAAAAAAGAAGAATGATGTGGACTGGCAGTTGGAGAGTGCTGGTTCACATCCTGGGCATTGCCGAGGTGCCCTTGAGCAAGGCACTGGCCCCTAACACTGCTCATTGGGCTTGTGTTTGTGTGTGCGCACCTGTGTGTAATGTGAGTGGAAAAAAGAATTTCCCAATTTGGGATTAAAATAGTATATAAAATAAAATAAAAAAATAAATAAAAGACATTGAGGTTGTTATCCTCCAAGATACAATATAAGCATTAACTTCCTGTTCATGATTAATTATTGACATAACATTATCATATGGTCCCATATGCAGTGTATCCATCATATGAGGATGTATCACTGTTTGAGAAATGAAGCAGGGTGTCCATCCATTTTCCAGCCTATTTCCCAGCAGCGTGTGCTGCTGCAGTCTCCCGCCTTGCCATCCTGGCTAGATAAGCTGACTGGCTGGATGAGGATTGCCTTGATATCCTTCCCAGCCCTAAAAAGTAGCGGTTTGTGTATCACAGATGACGGGTTGTCACAGCTGAGTGTGAGAGATAGTGCTGCTTGACAACATTGCTTCCAGAGCATATATTGAGTTGGTATCGCTGTCCTGTGATGCTCTGATGCTGTGTGATGTCGTTTTTCAGGGGCAACTGTACAGCTGCATTTGTAATAATCTGATGCAAGACAACCTATTTTTTATGATATTGTTTTGTTTTTTTTACCCAATGGGGGCATCAATTGCAGCAGCCAGGTAGAAATATTCGGCTTGATCAAGTATGATGTTATATATATATATATATATATATATATATATATATATATATATATACATATATATATATATATATATATATAGAGAGAGAGAGAGAGAGAGAGAGAGATATTTTTGTTTTTGTCAGAGAAAATAGCTTTTCTTCAAGACTTGATTGCAATTCTGCTTTTATCACAGTTCCATTCTCTGATATTTTACCTGGATGATTCTTCAGCTGTGAATGCTTTTCATGTCCTCTAAACATCAGCCTCTACCAGTCATGTCAAGTTTCACACTGCCATCTGAGTTTGCATATCTAATTGTTTACTCTTTGCAACACGATTCAACCAAAAACCCAAACGTTTGGGCGTCTGTTTGATCAGAGCAGAGATAGTCAGCAGAAACAGCAGCTGTGGCGTGCGCTTTGAAGGCTTTTGTAGCAGTGATGGGCAGAAAACGTAAGATCTCCCTGAAGTTGGACAATCAAAGGGCCTGATGAGCCGCAGGGCCTGATGAAGTGAAGTGAATTCATGGGGACGGGGGGCTCAGGGCCACGGCGGATAGACAGGAGGCCTGAATCTCTGATCACACAATCCTTTCTCTTTAGGCACTTTGACTATGAGCAAAGTACTTTGTCGACGGATTTCACATCACAGAAAGTAGCGGGGAAACAAAACCACTGAAGAATTGATTTAAATGCTGTGAAATGTGAGGTGGGCCATACAGGTGATGGTTGATTTATGAGACGTTACTGTGAGGACAGGAGGTTGAGCTGAAGGAGGCTGCTTTATGTGCTGATGCACATCTCTGTCTGCGTGTTGAGGAGAGGATGGTTGGTCTCTGCTGACTCTGAAGTCGTGTGTGCATTGGGATCTTGAAACTGTATTGCATAAGGAAGCGAAGCTCTAATCAGGCACGGGCATGGCTTATGTAACCAGGGTGCCCTAAAGTATAGTACATGTGGGCCAAGTCATTAGAAAGCTCCATTTAGAGGGGTTCAGAGACAGAACGTGGGGTGACAGTAGAGAGCCAGAGTAACTTTCTCCACGTTTATTTTGTTCTTTTCCGTTGTGCACCTCTAACCCGTCTGCTGCTTTTTTTCTCCGTGTCTGTCCTCGCTCTGAGCTCCTCTCCACTTTGTGACACTTTGTGTAAACCTCTGAAGCCTTCTCTCTTTTCTTGTTACATGAGTGCTCTTTAAGTACAACACTGTTCGTGGATGGATGCATTCATCATCTCCTACATTTGCTTTGTCTTACCTGTTGTTAAAATGTCCCACCTGTCATATCTAACTAAGAAACTGCAGGAAGAGTCCAGTTGCTCCTTCTTGTAAACTCTGCCAGTAGCCCACAGCGAACACCATGGAGAAGAGGCTGTCAAATGGCATTAGCAGGGATGTGTCAATCTGCTAAAACTACTACTTATCTGGACACATTCCAATACTAGAACACAGGGCAATGCCATTTTTTAAAATTACATTATTGACCTGCGTTTTATTGAGCCTCAAACGGTTTCCTAATAGTGTCGCAGAACGTTATTTAAAAAAAAAGTCATGGTTCCACACATTTATTGGAACAGGCTGTGAACGATTAAAGTCAAACTATAAGAAAGTAAAATCTAAAAAAAAAAAAAAAAAAAAAGTCATAAACTATTACATGGTTGTAATAGAAAGAAAACTGGAAGCTAGTCAGTTGCAGGATAGAGACTACATAACAGTTGCATATCAGCTCATTTTTAGTGAGAATGTTAGAGTGGTTTGGTTTATCTCGATGAATTGAGCTTGATTTGTTTACATTCTATATGGTCGTTGGAATGATCGTGATTCTTTTCTTGTGTGACTTCGTTGTTGCCAAACTGACCGAAGGGATTCCAAAAACTAAGAAATATTTCCAGACTTCATCTTGTGATAAAACTGAGGTCACAAAATGCAGCCCAGCTATATATGTCTGTTACCGTTCTCCTGCCATCCACAGTGTTGCTCTAAACTGCTTGATATCAAAGAGCTGATATAAGGTGGAAGACCTTGCTGAGCTTCATATCCGTTTTGTGTACTAAAGTGAATAAGTGCATCTGGGGACACAGTTTTCGTGTTGCTGTTTGAGTTCCATGGTCAGAGAGCAGGCAGTGATAATTGAGATGATGTACTCTTTACTCTAAATGGATTGGAAACAAACCTGAAGAATGTGTGTGCACACATCAGGGTGTTATTATTAGGAGGCAGCGAGGTTCCCGTGCCAGATGCCTCTCCAGTCTCTCCGTTTGAGTCAGTAATTGTGGTGGATTTCAAAAATGATTCATAACAAAACAGCCGTACTGCAGCCTTTGCAAGACAGAAATTGCATTCTTTCATCATGCTGTATCAATGTGAATTTAATTTATTTGTTCAGCCTCTATTGATTCTCTTTCTGTCTCACTCAGTCACTCCGCCCACCTTACATACAACCATGTTTCACGAAACTCTGCCTATGCTACATTTCTGAGGACCTTCAACTGGCGACAGTGACTCAGTCTCTTATGCTAACCTAACAAGGAACAGTCAGGATCAATGAAATCCCTTTATTTCCAGTACACAGAGGCATCTTTCCCCCCTTTTTTACCTTTTGAAATCTAATCTGTTTTGCTCAGCTCCCGGCAACACATCCTCATACCTAAGTGACTGAATAGGTGGATTGCCAGTGACTCACAAAATATATCACATTTTCAAAACACCATGGCTGTTACAGCACACCACTGCGGTACAGGTGCAGTTTGGTTTGGATTAGGCAAAAGAAAACTTAGTTAACATTGTGTTTGGTTAAAATAAGTACGGTTCTTATGTAGATACTGTTATCTTATGTAAGTGACATAACTTATCTATGTCAGTAAAGTAAAAATAACTCACCATTGACTTGGTGTTACATTGGTTTTACATTGTGCAGGAACAGCCGTCTCCTGAATGAAAGACCTGTGCATGTTTTACCTACCCACCCAGCCTTTCCTCCTCCTTATGCGGACATTGTTGATCTCAATACTGCTTCATCTAACTTTTACATTTAATGCAGTAGTAATAACTATTGCAGTTTGCATTTTTTGGGGGTACCAACAACACAGTAGTTAGCTTTTCCATATGTGTGCTAGTGTGTCTGTGTTGCTGGTGTTGGTGAGGATTGCCAGCTGTTTATTGCCATGTAAATACACTATTTTCAAATAATCCCCGATAACATATTCACTTTTTTTAGCATCATTATAAAACAGGACACCCCTGACTGCAAACAAGATCACTTTTTAGTCGAAGGAGAAAAGGATGAAAGAAAACTTTATTGGCTCATGTGCTGGTTGAGAAATGGCATTGGATTAATAATGGAATGAATAGATGCTGTCTTCGCTGCAATGTTTAGTTGTCAGATAACACCAATGGTCGTCAAGCATGTATTTGTTAATTTTTTTGAATATGTAGAATTTGACAGTTTTACACCATGATAAGAGAGAAAAAGCTGTTCCTGTTTGTAACCACCCGTAACTGTGAATGTACAGGACACAATCACAAGATTATTGTTAATACAGAAGGAAAATGACAATTAAAAATGAATACAGATTGTATGATTATTGGGAATATTTTAAGTAACAAGACTTATTATGTTCCTGATACTGCTACAGTGTGCAATGTTTGTACTTCATGACTTTGTGACAAGAAGCAATGTATTTTTCAACACAACTTGGGCCAAAGTTCAATGAAGGCTCCCAGATTCCCCCTGCTTCCAGTCTTATTAGAAACACATCATATTCATAGCTAACAATAACACAAAAACCAGCGCTGAGGCAGCTTCCCACTGAATTTTATATTTCTGTTTTTTGCTTTAAAACAGAACCACTGTGACACAATCAAAAATGAGGTTTTCATCCTTTAATAAACTCCTTTTTCACATTCCTGTTGCTAGCTCTCTTTTTTCACATTGATGTAATAACTGCTCACATGGATTCATTTTGAAAAGCCAAGGTCAATGAGCAAAAGCTAAGTGACTGCCTTGACCAGTCCAGTAACTCAATCAATCGCATTTGTAGGGATAGCCTCTGTGTTTTGATCCAGCCAGAAACTCCTGATTCTGAATCTACCCCACCAGCTGCTGGCAAAAGAGAGTACGACCAAAATGTCTTCACCCTGAAACTGAGTGGATCTCGAAAGGATACAAGTAGAGATCTCTTTCTCTTCCTTTGCCTCCCTATCGACTCTGTTACTCCTGATTTCTTGGACCATTTTCCTCCCTTTTTTCTGGTCCAGAGAAGAAAATGAACACACCCTCCCCCACCGCCTCCACATCCTCCATCTCTTCGCATTTGCTTTCCTTGTTCTCCTTCTGGGATTGAAAGGAAGAGAAAGAGAGAGTAAGAGACATGTAGAGCGGGAAGCGAGGGGTCTTGGTATGTAGATTAGGGAGAAAGACGGAGAGAGAGAAGGGGGTGCATGAGGAGCCAGAGAGAGAGGCAGGGGGAGGAATGAGAGATATGGTGAAAGAAAGGAAGGATGGCAAAGAAGGCAGGAGAAATAGCCAGGGGCTCTCTTTCTCTGTCTTATACTCTGTCTCTCCCTATCTCTTTCTCTCCCAACATGCCGAGCAGAAGCAGTGTTGGATGCTAATTACTTATTAGATTGCAGATATGTGCGGGGGGCTAGTAGGGCTAATTAGGTTAGAGCTCTGCTAAAATGAAATGTCTTAAAGCTGACGCTACTTACAGTACCTCCAAACCAACCTCACCCCCCGACATCCCCCCACTTCACGGCCCTCCACCCTCCTCCCCCTCCTGTGAGTCCAGTCAAGCTCAATCCAAACTAAGCCAACCTGAGTGATGGGTTGTAGCTGAAGGACAGAGCGGGGCCAAATAGAATATGCAGCTGACGTCCCGGACAGACAGGGGGAGGGATGAGCCGGCCTCAGACGGCCCTAATTATCCCACTGACCTTTCCAGCAGACTTAGAGCGGAAGGAGGAGAGAAGGAGGAATGTGAGCAGCTCTCCATGTGACTCAGATAGCATGCAGGGTCTCGCTGCCGAAGTGTCAAATACCTAACAGCTTCAATAAGATTGTCCTTATAGGAAATTCAGCACCATTAGTTGTTTGTTCAAACAGCTCAAATGACCTATGTTTAAATTTACCTGACAAGGACCTCTGTTGGCTGGTGTCTGTCAGAAGCAAAGGGAGGAGGGGAGGGGACAAAGGAAAACATGATACTGAAACCCTGGTATCACACCAAATAGACCCACTGGACCACTGTGTCACTGTTGCGTCTTTCCTAACCTATGAACACCGTCTCATTGTCCAAAGTGCAGCAGCCATGCTTTTAACAGGTTCCAAGAAAAGAAACCATATGACTCATTGTGTCCTAACTGTACTGGCTTATTGTATTTACAAAAGGTCGCAAATGGGTTCAAAGGAATCCCTTCACAGTTTTGGACAGACACACACCATATTCTTTCCCTTGATCTTATCTAAACAAACCCAGTTTGGATTATCCCAACTCCAAACCACCAGGAGTTTTATACCAACGCAGAACCACTTTTATTACCATCCAAAATAATCTTCTGGCTTGCTCGGACAAAATTAGTAATTCTGCCCTTGATACTAGTGGTTAGGGCCCTATGAAATCCGTTTTCTTTTTTCCCAAATTCCGTTTTTTCCGTTTTAATTTTTGGGAATCCCGATTTTTTTACCTTTTACTCTTATTATTCTACCAAAAATGTGTTTTTAATGTAAATGACTAAAATGTGACAAACAAATTTCCTCAATACTGTACTGTACAGTACAGTAAAGTGCATCAAAAACATTTTAACTTTATCATGTCTTCATACAGTAGTATATTTTGTGTTTTTATGGGTTTCATTGAATAAAAACATGGTCAGCTCTCAGGCAGATCCAGTAAATGTTTGCATACCAAAATTGTTCTGAAAATGAGAAATTATACTTGTGACGTTATGTCAAGTTAGCATACTAACCAGCTAGCAGTGAAAACAGCCCCCCCCCCCCCGTCCTCTGAGTTTCCAGCCCAGGCAGAGTCAGCTAAGAGGGCTAACTAGCTAACAGCAGCTACTGTTAGCAGCAGTTAACAGTCACTCTGGTATTATATGCCGATAATATGAATCAGACAGGTGGCTAACTCTCACACATTACACCTTTAATTATGATTTCTCAGGTCTGCTTCTTTGTAAAACAATAGTTCACCTGACATACAAGTCGTTCGGGAACTGCTCGGCTCTGTACTGAGGGGTAAATGTTTCTCAGTTTTTTTCGCCAATGAAGACGGAGCCATGGGCAGCCGCTTCGCCATGCTTACATAGTTTTGACGGGGGAGCTCGGTCTGTGGGGAGGGGAGCGGCAGCGACTTGTTGTGCCACCTAGATCTGCTTCCCTCCGTGCAGTTTTCCCCAGATGAAAACAGCATTTCAGTGAAATTATGTCAAATTCCGCGATATTCCGCATTAAAAAGTAGATTCTGTTTTAATCGGCCAATTCCGCAATTCCGTCCGCGATTCCGTGATCACTGAAATCATAGGGCCCTAGGTGGTATCCATAATTTGGAAGGACAAATGCTGTAAACTACAACACTTTATTAGTGTAGTTTTTCTCATCATTTCAGTCATTGATATTTACATTGCACCTTCCAAGCAAACTGATCAGATCTAGCAACGGTGTAAATTAAACCCTCTTATTGAGAGAAAACAAAGGCCAATTAAGAGATTGTTACCCAAAGTGACTCTGCTTCAACTTTGACCAACTTTACTTCCTGTAGTTGTTCAGTTTTACCTCCATATAAAGTGTTTCAGAGAATCTGGATAAACTATTGACTTGAATATAAATTTGTGATTGTGACCTTGTTGAACTGTTGCTGTCATGTTATCACATATCAAGAGAATACAAAGTTATAATAACAAATACCACAACTAACAAATGGCCATTTCAAATCGGAGATGTAACACATATGATTTATCTTTCCAGAGATTATCTGCAGCCTACATGTTGGACCTCCTACCCTGACAAATTTTAGGAAAAACAGAATGGCCAAAAAACACGTTACGTATATAATATTATACATGCTAATAGATGTCTGTCCAATAATATTCAAACTATCATTTCAGCAATGGTAAATGAATGTGGAATAGAAGGTAGTCTAAAGAGTTGTATTTTAAAAAGCAATGTATTGCTGGAAATTGAAAAAAACTTGTATATAATATACAATGGAGGATTCCCAGAGGGAATATAAAACAAAGGGGATGTGAAACATGGAAAATAAAATAGATTTAAAAAGGTCAAATGTGTTTTTCTCTGCAACAACTGGAGACATTTAGGCCCTGTGTTCAGTTCATAATACTGTTACTGCTGCTGGTCTTATCCATCTTCTTTGTTTAAATTGCCATTTACCAGCCTTGGAAAATGCTGCACTAAGAAAATTCAAACAATCTGCACATCTGCACAAATGTCTTCTGTGTGCTGAGTTATTAGATATCAAATAAAAAAAAGTATCACCCTGTAAAAATATACCATATAGACTTTTTTGAAAAGAGTTAGTAGCAGTATGTTTCATTTATCCATTCTTGAAATGGTGGTTTGGGGTTTTGGTTGTGTTAAGTGAGGAATTTGTGGCTTTCATTGTTGCTGTTGCGCCCACACAAACCTTACTGAATTATGAAAAGCTCTTTCATGTGTGGGTTTACATGTCTCTGTCCGAGGACAAAATATTCAAGCTTATCATGGTCTGTGTGTCACATTTCTTTCATTGCCAAACTTACACACACCTATGGAAATGACCTCAGTAAAGAAAAGCTCTAGCAGAAGAACAGCTGAGGAGACTTCACTGAGTCCGGTTTCTAACTGCAGATTTTTTTTGTAATTAAACATTCACACTGACACTCATCACTATAAACGTAATACATGATAATATAGGGCACTATATTGTAGGAGCATGTGCCACAGATTTAAATACAAATTTAACTTGTTGAAGATGCATCAAGTCAATATATACAAAGCAATGATATCACCTTTAAAATAAGAAATAAAATATGATAAATGTGATCCATGTTTTTCATTGTTGAGCAATGAAATTGTGATAACCAAGGTATCGCTGAAACATTTTGGAAATATTCCCTGGACACATTGCTCTCTGTTTATTCTCTGTCCACAAACATTCAAACACAAAGGTGCAGCATAGAGAGCAAAGAGAAGTGGAACAACAGCAGCACAATGATGAATGAAGAGAGACTGACTTCTCTCTTATAGATATGTGAACATATGTATTGCCCTTTTCGAGTAGGCTGTAACCGTATGTCTGCAGCAAGACAGGCTGATATATTTTTACGTAATTCCTATTGTTATTTATGCTATTTTTGCCACTGACAAATGTCAGAAACCTCTTAATTGACCCTGTGTTCACAAGTTGGGACATGTCACATTTTAAAATTACTATAGGTTTCATAACTAATATTTTATGAGCTCAGCTCTCGAACTCAATAGCTGGTTCTGTTCCTGTGGTGTTGGACATTATTAACCTTCTTGTTTATGGTGTGTATGTAGGTAGAATAGATCCCCCTTGCCCAAGGAATGAATGACAGGACCATAGTGTATGCAAGCAACTCGTTAAATATGTCACATAATGTAGTGAGTTGTACTGGCAGTTCCAAACACGGCATACAACCCAATATTTTTAGCAATTCGTCACTTTAATTAAACATTTAAGGAAATTATATTTCACAAAATGAAAAGAGATCCAGAAAAAATACAGAGTTCATGACCTCTGTGTCCAAAATGGCCTGTGTAGGAAACCATCAACAAATGCAGGATTGGATTCATTATAATAGTGACAATAGTTATTTGCATTTTTTGTTAAAATGTGGTCTCTCATGTCCTGCTGGAGATTCATGGAGATCCAGAGGTGGGGTGGGGGTCGCCGCCAGATTTATTTCCCTTTTCTTTCTTTCTTTCTTTCTTTCTTTCTCCTTTTCTATTTCTCTGCCCCTTGCTTTTCCTTCTCTGTATTCTTGATTGTAGTGTACCTGTGCTGTTGTCGGACTGCTGTACTTGTGTACATTTAGAAGCAATAAAAAAATTGTTCACAAAAAAACAGTGACAATAGAATACTCACTATTGACTTTTTTTTTAAACCCAAGTAGCTACTAACTGAATCTGTTTAGAATCTCTCTACTGTTTCAGGTGTTAAGTTTAATTACTGCTGCCGAAAACACGACATTTCCTGTAATGCTGCTTCATAATAAAAGCTTTTAAATTACTCAATAACAAGTAACTGAACTGAACTGAAAAACCAAACCCCAGCACAGTGCTGCCACGCCAAAGTCAAACTAAGTAGAGCCAGACCAGCAGATGTAATGGATAAATGGCATATATGTATGTGTAACTAGTTGAGATGATCCCACAGAAAAGGAAAACCCAACTCCGTACCTCAAGCTAGGTGAGATTTTAGCTTCTTTTAACTTATTATTTTGGTTATACAGCCAAATCTTTTGTCCGTGCTTCAGCCTCACTCTCATAGGTCAGCAGCAGCAAGGAGCTGGTTTAAACAAACATGCCCTAAAAATCCAATTTGCACCAAACAACAGTTGGCCTGGGGTCAAGAGTGCATTGATGTGTGTTTTTTTTGTGTTTGGTTTTTTTCAGTATTCCACACCTAATGGGGCGTTCAGACCGAACGCGACAGACGCGAATACAATCGCTTCAGACGCTTCTATCACGCCACTTGATCATTTTGGACTATTCGCTTCATTCGTGCCATTCGCGCTTGCCCGCTCATTTTTGAACCGATATTTCTCAACCCGCTCTCTTTCCACGTCGATCATGGCTGATTTCACCACCGTTGCTGCACTGTACCTGCTGTACAAGTCCCAGAAATGCCGGAAAACCACCCGCTGTCGTGTCTGGATTCATGAAGTCCTCCGGAGACGCACGGAGCTGGGGGAATTTCACTGTCTCCACCAGGAGCTCCGTCTGGATGACGACCGGTTCCAGCGGTACCTCAGGCTGACCGGAGCCCAGTTCGAGGACCTGTTAGCTCGGGTCGGTGCCAGGATCTCCCGCCTGCACACCAACTACAGGCGCTCCATCTCAGCTGAGGTGAGTTGCGGTGTCGTACAGCACCGGGTGCTCACACACAGCTACAAGTAGCTTCTCCTCCATCGCTGCTCTGAGCAACCGTAAACAACCGTACGTGAGGGAAGTGACGTCGTCGGCTTGAACTCGTCGCTGATAGGATGTCGCGGCGCAATGCCGCCTGAAAAGTTGGATATTTTCAACTTTATTCACGTCGCTTCAAACGCACTGCGCCAGACGCCCCAGATGCTCCAGACGCTTCATTCGCGCCGCGCCAGATGCTCCATTCGTGCCGCCGCCGCCTGAATCGCATGTCATCGCGCCATTTACATTGATTTTCAATGTAGAGTTGCCGCTCCATTCACGTCTATCCCGTTCGGTCTGAACGCCCCTTAAGTGTCAGTACTATACCACAAGTCAATACAAATGTCAACAGCATACCAAAAGAACATTTTAAAAAGTCATCTGTAAGTGTGTTCCATCTAAATTAGACCTCAGCATTATCAGATATGACTCTCATGGTAAGTGGAGAAGGCAGTGATTCATTTGTTTCATATCAGTTGAATGCTCATTCGTTCCATTGGAAGCATCTATGTCACTCTCATTTCCATTGATAAACAACATCGATAAACACCCCCAGTGGACTGTGGCTGTGATTTGATTACCGGCAAGCTAACCCACTATTTAATTACACTCCCTTAAAATTTGATTACAGTCACATCTAATTTAATTAGATTGCTTATTATTTGGATGCAGGGCCCTCTTTTTTTTTTTTCTTTGTGGTATGAGTGTCTTCTTATGAACATCTTAACCTTCACCTCTTTTTTCTTATTATCTCAAGACAGTGTCTTCCAATTAACAGGAGAAAGGACACACTCAGTATTTCCAATCCATATTTGATCCTGTTGCCCCTAACCGCCCACCACCTCCCACCTTACGACACCCCATTTTGTTGTTGTTGCATAAGAGAACAAACTCAGTTGTGTAATGGTGCTTTGTAAGGGTAGGAGGAGGTCACATTAATATGTGGAGATGCTGCAATGTTATGCTTTGTTTTCAGTTTTTTTTTTTTTTTTTTTTTTACTTTTAACTATCCAGAATATGCTGGAAGCTCTGTGTGTCTGTGGTTGTCACAGCAATAATCTTAGTATCAGTGAAGAGGTTTTTGCAAGGCGCTGGTGAATACTGGGACAGATGCATTGTGGGTGGGTGGCAGCAGGAAGAGGGAAGCTTGGGGTCCCTGGAATATAGCCCCAAGGCCCCTGGAGATGAGAGGCGGGGAACTCTGTGCCGCTAATTAATGTAGACCCTGGTTAAAGAAAAGGTCCAATCCATCGAGCACGCAGGAGTTACAGCCAGTCGGGGGTGTGTGTGTGTGTGTGTGTGTGTGTGCGTGTGCGTGTGCATGTGTGTGTGTGTGTGTGTGTGTGTGTGTGTGTGTGTGTGTGTGCATGTGTGTGTGTGTGTGTGTGTGTGTGTGTGTGTGCGCGCGTGTGTGTGTGTGTGTTCAGCAGCAGCAGTGCTTCAGAGAATAAATTACAGCTTCTCCTTGAGGGTCTGAAGGGGACTGCATGAATTTCACAGCTGAACAATCATCAGTTCCTCCTCGACACACATCCACACATTTACTCACACATACACTCATTATACACTCATACACACACCAAATGCCAACTATCATGCTTCTGGATGCATCAGAATTGAGGTAAACATTAAACACCCAGGTGTCAACAATTAAAGAGATGTTTTGTAATTCACAAACAACTGAGTTAATGTTCTGGATTCCTTATTTTTTGGGGTGTACATCCATCCATATGACTGTGTCTGTACGTCTCATTCTTTGTGAATACAAGGTCTCAGAAATGCCACAGTGGAATGTATTCAAATTCACATGTGTGTTCTTATCCTTAGCACTTAAATCATAGCACTGATGCACTTAGGTATCCTTGACAATTAGCAGCTACGATGCTCGGACGAGGGCTCAACGGTGATGTTCTGTGGTTACTTTCTTGTGTCAAATGTACTTATTGTACGTCGCTTTGGACAAAAGCATCTGCTACATACCCTGAATGTGAATGTAAATGTACATTTTCACTGATTAGATTTTGGAGGTCAAAGGTCAATGTGACCTTATTTCTCATTTAATCAGGTACTGAATGGAGACACAGATCTTGGGTGCCCACCTTGACACTGTGCTGATTGTAGGACGTTCTGTGCTGCTCGACTGCAAATGTTTTAAAGCTTGTGTGCAGCAACATGAACACTCAGGTTCAACCTTCTAATATAAGGATATGAGCAGATACAAGCAGACCCAACTTTTCTTGTAAAGTAGTATCTTCAATGAATATTGAAGATAACAATTATTCTTTTTTAGCGAAATTAAACAGTGGTCCAGCTCAGGTCTGAGATAGATGATACGTGTACAAACATGTTCTATTGCTAATGTTGTTAAAACAGGTAATTCATTATACCACCTATTTTATAACTGAGTTAAATGATGACTTAAATATTGAGGTTAAATGTGTTTAATTTCTAGATGTTCTTTTTGCTTAGAGAGAGAGTAAAACAACAAAAGGGAGGCTCATACATGGTCTGATGAAAAACAGGAGAATGGTTACTATACGACTCCACCAATCATCAGTTAAGGCCTGTTAAAGTGCTGGTTAAAGTATTTTCATTTTTTCACTAGTCAACATTCACAGCAACATTTAAATGATTTAGCATCTCATATTCTATCCTTCATAGCTGCACTATGGTGTAATGTGCAGCACACATAGGCAACATCTGCCCTCTTGGAAGTGACTGCTGTCTGCATTAGAGCTTCTCACACATTTTCATGCCACAGAGGCCCATTTCATGTGACTGATAAGAACCTTGGGAGCTATATGGGAAGATTTTAACTGTACTCATTTTAATGATATAGCTGTCTGTACAGCTGACATCAGATCAAATATATTGTATCAGGATAGGTGAAAGAGGTGATTGTAATCAGTAAGTTTAAAGTGAGAATAAAAGCCTTTAAAATCTCAGACTTTCCTCTTTAAACTAAGTGGAGAAACTGATCTGGACTAATGGGAAAATGCACGAATCCCTCACATCAAGTAAAGTCTGTCATTTATTGTAATGAAACCCAAATTCAATGAACTGGGTTGTACTAACAAAGATTGGTCTAAGTACCTAATAAATCGATCATTTTACAAAACACAACATTATTTGATAGCTACCTGAAAAGTTAGTTCCTTTTTTCTCACTCTGCTGTCAATCTGACTATTTTAACAGACAGCGGGATCATGTAGTGCAGGCAGGTTCCTGACAAAACAGTCAGCATTTAAAATCAGTTCACCTTCAAATTATGAGTCAGTTTTAAATAAAGTACTTTGGCACAGTGTTTTGTTCACAGTTTCAATGACAGAGCTAAAGCTTGGATTTTTTCAATATCAAGATTCAACTGTTACATCATTAAACCCAGCCAGTCAGATTACTCATCTCCTCGTAGCTGTCGCTGTTTGTTTTCTTTGAAATAATTTAGCAGCAGAGTTGAGAGGAGCAACTACATTACATCACTTTAACAATACATGCATTCTGTTCACATGTCTATGAGAAACATGTTGATAATGTTGTTGGCCCAGAGGTCTCCCTTAATGTTCATGTCATCTAAAAATCACATTTAAGCTAATGCAATTTTGGTTCATTATTTATTGCAATGATCTCTGTATTGAATCATTGTTAATAAAACATTAGAGAGATCAGAAAGAATACGCATGTAATAGCTTTTCCACAGACCTTAATTCTAAGTACGTATGACAGTAAAGAGAGGACTTTTTTCTCCTCTATTAATAAACAAAGGAAAATACAAACACACACACACACACACACACACACACATTTAAATACAAGTGTGTGCACTCACACACACAAATATTTTAACACGCACTTTGTTCCTCCTCAGACACCCTGCTGTCTGTGCTGTGTATCCCTGAGGCCACCCTCCATACCCTCAGGTCCTGATGCTGCCCTACTTTCCCCGTTGACACACACACACACACACACACACACACACACACACACACACACACACACTGTCTTCAGCTCTGTTCAATTGGCAGGTGCACACAGCGTGAAATAACAGGAGGGGGCAAAAGCCAAAGCATTCCCATGTATGTATGTGTGTGAAAGTCTGTGTCAGTATATGAGCTGGGTGTGTGAGGTGCATGGACAAAAAGGAGACGGGGGTAAGGCTGTCCAACTAAAATGCCTGGTGTGATTACTATAGTGTTTACACCCAGGGTGCCGGCTTCCCTGTCCCGTTAATCTGTCCCTCTGACAATTTGCAGAGCCTAATGTGAAATGAGGCGTGGAGCCGAGTCGTTTATTATCAGGGCTGATGAGAGAGGCCAGGCAGACATCGGCATCAGCCAGTGGGATGCCATTCAGGACCTACAGCAAACAACTGGGCACCCACAGGAACTCGTAAAATCTGAAAAATCTGAGCCCATAAGAGCATCAATGTGCATTAAATACTGTAACTAGAGGTTTTAATTTTTTACATTCACTGTCAATAATTATCCCCACCATTTTGATATAAGGTCACAGCGTTGGCAGAATCCCCATGTTCTGAACGGTGCAGGTCTAAATATCAGGGGAGGTTAAAGGACAATTCCTGGGATTTTGTACCATCCAGGCCATTTTCTACTCTTCAAAGATACATTACTGTTTACCAGTGCTGAGCAAAACATAGCACAGGGTTGTAGACAGCACTCCATTTGGTTCATTGATGAGTTCCTGAACTCGAATTGCTTCGGAGTGAGGTTTATGCATAGTAAAATAAATAGCATGAAGTTGATTAAATATCAACCAAAGCAGCTTCTGTATTATTATTTGATCTTGTGGCCTTGTCTTGTAATGTGGACCTGTGTCATTTTATGAACTTTACTATTTTAATGTAAATATGTTCCATAGTTTGAAATAATTGTCATAATAATAATGATAATATCAAAATTACCAAACATTAACTTACTCTCAAAAGCTTGAGGATTATTGTTCATCATAGGGGGATTGGTTTATCTGTGTTTCGGGGGCACATAAAATGGAGTTGCCATGCATTATCCACTGTGTACAAGAACTGACATTAACACTGCAATTTCTTCTAGAATCGCATCTGTAGTTACAGATATTTAGCTGCAAAATAACCTGTGGCATTAATCGGTCTGGAATATAACCCCTTGCTATAACTGCAAGTTCTTTTTTGCATTGAGAGTGTCAAACATAACAGGGGAAGGCTGTGATGTGAGATGTGAATTTGAGAGATCAGAGAATGTGAAAGGCATGTCAACAAAGCTGCGGTGTTCAAGAGACAAAAGTAGCAAATGGTATTTTTAGCCCATGGTTCCTGCTACATGCAGCCTGTGCTGTCGCTTCGCTCTGCTGAGTCTCAGCCCTTCCTTGCAAAGTCGGGGTAGAGGCAAGCTAAATGGATTATAGCAAGGATGTGGCTACACTGATTTGGTACACAATACACTCTGCCCTGTCTGTTCTACACCCCGCAGATTTGGCACCTGAATTGCAAAAGAGCTAACTTAAATGCATCCATGTTTGTATTGCTTTGTGTTTTTTGAGTATGTTTGTGCAGACACAAAAGAAAATTCTCTAAAACACCTCACTGCTGTTAAAAAAACATATTGTATCAGTGTGCCTTAGATTACTGGTTCTATTGTGAGGTCTGCTGGTGTACTTTATGTTTCTTCACCACTGGTGTGCATTACTTCTAAATGACAGTGGTAAACAG